>NW_015428845.1:0-1198 GCF_001527695.2 Protobothrops mucrosquamatus | reverse complement strand
ATAGACGTACTGGTTAGTCCTGGGGCTGCTTGTCTAAAAACTGGCCCAGTGAACTGTGCAGATTGCTCATGTAAGCAGAATAGTACGTGATCCTCCACTGTACTCTTCAGTGAAAAGAACAAGACACACCATAGCAACCACGGCACCACAGGTGGAACATACGGCTATGCCTCTCTGAGGAAAAGCTGACCTATTACAGGCTCATATTGAATGTCCAGTGGGAATCCTTTGTCTTTAACACGGTGATTAAGAGGTGGCTTGGCAATGGATAAGTACTTCTAAACCACTATTGTCAAGGTTTATTCAGTTTGGATCACATCCATTGCTCCTCATCTTTCTTTGCATTGTGAATTCCCAGCTGGTTGGGCCAGAAAAAAGAAATAGATACGTGCACAACTGCTGAGGCAAAGAATGTGGAATATTATTGTTATGACAAAACAATGCATGTGTGTACTCAGAGGACCAAATTGAATGTGAACCATGGATTGCTCTGTGGGTATTTGAAAAGATATGAACGGGATGGTGATTTTGAACATACTGAAGTAATGAAAAACGTTATTGATCTTTTTTCTCATACAGGAAAGTCCTCATAGGACTTACAACTTACAACCATTCCATTAGCAAGAGAGGCACTGAAAAATGGTGGTGTACGACCAGGTTTCACACTTAATTCCCATGGTCATGGGATCAAAATTTGAGTAACTTGGCAACTGGCATTTTTGGAAACTAGTATGTTGCAGCATTTTGGGCTCATGTGATCACCCTTTGCATCCTTCCCAGCTGGCCTCTGACAAGCAAAGTCATTGGGAGAAGTTAGATTCACTTAATGACTGCATGATTCACTTAACAACTATAGTGGTTTGGCAAAAAAGGTAATAAACTTGGGCATACCTCACTTAACAAACTGCCTTGCTTAGCAATCGAAATTCTAGTCCCAATTGTTGCCATAAATCAAGGACTACCTGTACTATCTGTCTGTCTGTCTGCCCGCCGGCCCGCCCATCCATCCATCCATCCATCCATCCATCCATCCATCCATCCATCCATCCATCCATCCATCCATCCATCCATCCATCCATCCATCTATCTATCTATCTATCTATCTATCTATCTATCTATCTATCTATCTATCTATCTATCTATCTATCTATCTATCTATCTATCTATCTATCTATCTATCTATCTATCTATCTATCTA
>NW_015428844.1:0-1198 GCF_001527695.2 Protobothrops mucrosquamatus | reverse complement strand
TATTCTATTCTAAGTTGTTCTGAGCTCCGCTCAGGGTCCATCATGTTTATTATTGGAAAGTCTCAAAATCCATCCTGGGACCAATTAAGCTGTCACACCTCTGCAGCCAGGGATGTCCATTTGCACGAGAAGTGGCTGATGGACCAAGCAGAAGTTTTGCAATTGAAAAGCTTCTGCTCAAAGCCTTCTCTGTTTTTCAACAGGGATGGGAGATCCTGAACAAGACTGATTCTTAACTGAAAATCTTGGTTTTTTTACGTCTTCTTTCCAGAAAGCACCAGGTGCAAATTATGAAAGCTGAACACTCTCCCTACAATACAGACTTGCCTTCTTTAGCCTCAAAAGAGACCCTCTTTTGTTCCAAGCAGCTCAGCAAAGGCTCGCAGAAACAGGGCCGGAATTCAGAGCCCAGGTGCAAATTCTAACACAGCTATAAGACAGAATTTGCAAGGACAAAGAGTGTCAATAGTAGTGTAACCAGGTAGCGGGGCTTGTGTGTGTATGCGTGTGTGCACAGGCATGTGGGGTGCACTCGTGGTGCTTTAACTGCCCTGTTTAAAAAAAACAACAAGCATTCTCTTTCTTAGCCTCAATCCTTCCGTCCTAGAGTTAGGTGTGATCAATGCAACTCATGAAATGCACAGAGGTTTTAAGGTCAAGCTGTCAGAAAGCTTAAGGTGGAGGAAGGAAGCAAAGTTGCATTTTAAAAGTTTGCACCTAATAGGTGTATACACTTAAGTGGCATCTCCGTTTATGTAATTTGTATCCCGTCTTTATTATTCTTACGAATAGCTCGAGGCAGTGAGCATATCCAACGCAGTTTCCTCTTCCTATTTTTCCCCACAACAACCCTGTGAAGTGGGTTGGGCTGAGAGGGGTGGATTGGCCCAAGATCACCCAATTGGCTTTCATGCCCAAGGTGAGATTAGAATTCCCCATCTCCTGGTGATTGGCCTAAAGTCACCAAGTGGCTTTCATGCCTAAGGCAGGACTAGAACTCACCTTCACCTGGTGATTGGCCCAAAGTCACTCAGCTGGCTTTCAGGCCTAAGGCGGGACTAGAACTCACCATCTCCTGTTGATTGGCCCAAAGTCACTCAGCTAACTTTCATGCCTAAGGCAGGATTAGAACTCACTGTCTCCTGGTGATTGGCCCAAAGTCACTCAGCTGGCTTTCATGCCTAAGGCGGGACTAGAA
>NW_015428843.1:0-1198 GCF_001527695.2 Protobothrops mucrosquamatus | reverse complement strand
ACAAATCTAAAGGAGCCCAGGAAGCTTTGCTTTTTCTCCGAATGACCCAAGAATAAAAGAGCGGCTGGAAAACTCTGTTTTGAGGGGCGTGAACTCCGTTTCAGGACAGCTGCTGGAGCTGGAGGCTCTCCCGGTTCCGCCCGGGGTCTCTTCCCTCCTGACTGGGGGACAGAGCAGAGACGCCCCTCCAAAGGGCCCATCCAGGGATTCCCGGGAAGCCCAGGAGAGGCACGGAGAGACCCTTCCCTGCTTCCCCAGAATACGCGGACTGAGATGCAGGAGACCCGGCAGATGGGAGGGGGGGATGGGGGGCTCATGGGGGGAGGGGGAGCAAGTCGGAGGCAGGAAAGAGGCAGCCGAAGGTCAAGGCAGCAGCCGGGATGGACGTCTCTCAGCTTTCTCAGAGGGTTGAGGTTGCATGGAGAATCTTTCCAATGGGAAGGAAGATCCAGGAATAGAAAGGAGGCCACCCAGTGTGATCTTCCTGGGCAGACCTCCAGATTGGGAGTCCGGCTTTCCTGGAAGGAAGCAGAACCCAAGGCCTGAATTGGGTTCCGCGGACACGGCAGACAAAAGGAGGAGGGGCTGCTGGAGAGCTAACACGGGACAGCTGGATTCTGGGAGTTGGAGTCCAGAGGGGCTGAAGTTGCCATAGTCCCCCCTCCTGCTCTGAAGACCCTCCCCGTCCCACTCCTCCCGGTCTTCTGTCAGCGTCCTCCCCCCATTACTGAAAACGGAGTCCTTCCCCCTCCATGATTCAGGTGCTCCTCTTTCCTTCCCCCTTTCCCGGCCATCAGAGCCCCCCCCCACCCCCCAGAGAGCTGAGTCTCCCCGTAACGTGTGAAGGGGGAGAATCGGAACCTTTGGATCCTTTGGGCCTCCGGCGACATTTCTCCAGCCCTCCCTCGGTTTCTTCCCTGGGCTGTCCGGGGTCTCCTCGGGGGTCGGGAGGGACCCCTCAGCCTCTCCCGGGGGGGAGGGCAGAGGACCGAGGGGGCGGCCCCTCCTGGAGACTCAGCCGTGGGGCGGAGCGGGAGAGTCCCGGAGCTGCCCCGGGGAGGAATCCGGGCTTGTTGCCTGCTGGATCAGGGCCAGTTCTCGGTTCCGCTTCGGGGGAGCCCAGCGCTTCAGGCCGAGGGGGGGGGGGGAGGAAGCGAGACTCAAGCGCTTCTTCGAGGGTTGTATAAAGGAGTTGCTC
>NW_015428842.1:0-1198 GCF_001527695.2 Protobothrops mucrosquamatus | reverse complement strand
CCCCCCCCCCCCCCCAATCTCCTTATGGGGACTTAAGCTATCTTTTAGATCAGGGGTAGTCAACCTTGGCTCTTTTATGACTCGTGGACTTCAACTCCCAGAATTCCTGAGCCAGCTTAGCTGGCTCAGGAATTCTGGGAGTTGAAGTCCACGAGTCATAAAAGAGCCAAGGTTGACTACCCGTGTTTTAGATAATGGCTGTCTAGTCTAAGGCTCTTCCCCCTCTCCTAAAGTCATTCCCACATACCATTACCCCCTCCCTATCCATATTCTCCAAAAGTCTTTTCCACTGTTTGTTTGTAAAGAGAAACAAAGGCATGTAAGACTTTCTAGTAAGGTTTACTATATTTTCAATGAGAATGAATACTTTGAATAATATCAGCTGAAAGGAGTCAATTAATTCCTGCATTAGAAGAAAGAAAGGGAGAGAATGAATGAATTCTGGCCACTCCCTCAAAAGGTGGAGCTTCTTACATCCCTGAGGAGGCTGGGAGGTTGAAGAAGGCTTGAATTTCTTTTTCTCCTATGAATTATTTCTGAGTGGAAACAAACATTTGCCTAAAGAAGAAATAAATCATCCTATAACTAAGGTCACTGATCTGCCCTCAGCAAGTTTGATATTCGATTGCTTATAGATTTTCTCCTGTGTGACCACATGAATGGTAGATAATATTCCAGTTCAAACCAGATATTTTTTTCACTTTCCATGCTTTAATAAACTTCCTGCCAAGTCTAGATCCTTGGATGAATAATAAGTTGACTGTTGCAAATAAAGCTCAATGCACGGATTCATTTGTTTTTTCCTGTAGATCAGCGCCCAGTCAGCCTGGGCCAGACGGAGGCACCGTGGGCCGGTCCTTCGCCATTTCCAGGGCGACTCCTGGGGCGAAATATAACACGGTGGGCCGGATTTGGCCTGCAGGCCTTCTGTTTAATGACTGCTATACAGGAAGTCCTCGACTTACAACAGTTTAGTGACCTTTCAAAGTTACAATGGCACTGAAAAAAGTGACTTATGACAATTTTGACACTTAACAACCATTGCAGCATCCTGATGATCATGTGATCAACATTCAGATCCTTGGCAAATGGTTTATATCCATGACAGTTGCTGTGTCCAAAGATCATGTGATCCCTTTTGTGATGTTGTGACAAGCAAAGTCAATGGGGAATCGAGATTCACTTAACAACCGGATTG
>NW_015428841.1:0-1198 GCF_001527695.2 Protobothrops mucrosquamatus | reverse complement strand
AGCTGTGTTCCAATTAAAATTATACTTAAAATCGTCCCTAAATAAAATCCTCCTTAGGTCAGGCCCGCTTGCTGGAAAAGCCATGTCTTGAGGGCGCGGCGGAAAGTAAGGAGATCCGGAATCATCCGGATCTCGGGGGGTAGTTCGTTCCAGAGGGTGGGGGCACCCACAGAGAAGGCCCTCCCCCTGGGGGTCGCCAAGCCATGCACACTTTCATATCCCTTTGTTGTAAAGATCCAATTTTGATAGTTAATACCCAGAATTCTGTTCTTTAAATAAGAGAAAGCCTCCCACACTGAGCCCTGATTATCATCTCATTGACTGAATTCCCCTTCAAATAAGCTGTTAATTCCTAGAAGTCACATACTTTTGCTACATATAGACATGTTCTTTGGATCTTTTTCCTCAATGAACAAATATAATGTTTTTGACTAATTGATTCAGTTAGGTTTTCTTTATTTAGTTTTAAGATTTGTGTGGAGAACACCTCAAGTTTTAGATCAAATTTATGCAGAAATATTGAAAATTCAAACTTTTAAGGAGCACTATAATTTACCTTTAGTGCATGGATGTTAATTGGAGTAAAACTGAGAAGTAAAATCAGCATGCTCATTCTCATTCACTAATTAAAATGAGAGTGATTCATCACATGGACCTAAAATTCAACCACTTTACATCACATAAATATGAATTTCTACCCTTTGCACTATAGGTTTTTGCAAGAACTGTCTAAGTAACATGCTTCCATTTCTCTTGATCCACTCACACAAAGAAAAGTGGGAAAAAATGTTCAAATTATACGTATTAACTTTGTATTCTTTGATAACTGTTTAAATTTGCTAAGGCTTTAATCAAGTTTTCCCTGTACTGTCTTTTGTATAGGACTGATTGTTGCCAATAGATACCATTTGTTCATTTCAGCAACTGACTGCTGATTCCGCAATTCTTTCTTGTGACATGAGCAGCCATGTAAATTTGATGAATAAATAAGATAAAACCGATTCCTTTTGTAGCTATCTTTGCAAAGAGTGGCAACAAAGTTCACTGTGATATTGCAATATTTCTGCTGCAGTATGAATATTTCAAAGTTGTACAGGCTTAGTTAGATAATTTTATGCACAGCACTGGATTATTTCTTGAATCAGGGTATAATCAAAATAAATGTTTAGGTGTAATCTTTTCTTATTATCAGGCTACT
>NW_015428840.1:0-1198 GCF_001527695.2 Protobothrops mucrosquamatus | reverse complement strand
TAGGGGATTTTATAGGGGTTTTAATTACTTTTAATTGGACATTCTCAAATATTTTGTTTTAATTGAATTTTAACTGGGTGTAATATTGTGTATGTTAGCTTTTTATCATTTGTCAGCCGCCCTGAGTCCGAAAGGAGAAGGGCGGGATATAAATGCAATTAATAATAATAATAATAATAATAATAATAATAATAATAATAATAATAATAATAATAATAATAATAATAATAATAATAATAATAATAATAATATTAAGTCTGGCAAGATTCAGTCTTAAATTTCTATGGACAGATTTCAAATCATAATGTAGTATCTTGTCAGGATATTACATAATGTGCTATCCTCACTGCTGTAGTTGCAACTTTCTATATAGTGGTGACCCCTAAATAATCATAAGCTCGTAGAATGGAAGTGTTTAAAGGGACTTTGGAGATTATCTACAGTACTCTAACCTTCTCCCCAGTGCAAAAATCAACTACCACAGCATTCCTGACAGATGGCATTCTGCTAAAATTAACAGCTTTACACTGTATAAAATGAAAGCTTTTGAATCTTGATCTTAGAGAAGGGATAAAAAGGCTTGCCCATCTTTTTGCTGAGAAATAAAGTTACCTTGGATCCTGAATTTGTTTCTATTCATAAAGGAATAGATCTGTTGAAGGTTCTCACTGGGGAAAGCAGGGACTAACTTTTCCTCATTCTCCTTTCTCCTCCTTCTAATTTCCAGGCTATGTTTTATCCTTTTATCGCAGCAACCCGCCTTCTTCTTTTCTTGGTACATAGACTTTTTCTATGTACCTGATTGTTGTCAAGAAACATTATGCAACTTAGATAGATAGATAGATAGATAGATAGATAGATAGATAGATAGATAGATAGATAACCTTTATTGCCATTTTTTTTTTTACTGTGGGCACAATGACACACATTAAAAATGAAATTTAGTTGCTTGCTTTCAAAGGGTACACATACATAACACACATTTAAACATATTATATACAACATATGTATAGACCTACAGCCTTACATATAAATAAAATATAAATATTAATTAAATATTAATCAACTTCATCTGTAAATACTAGGTAACAGCTCTGAGCTACTCCTACCACCATATTCTGTATAACCAGATTGGATTGGCTTTCTTTTTTTAATCATTGTAGCTTTTCCATCTTTTTTCTTCTCTTACATTCATGAG
>NW_015428839.1:0-1198 GCF_001527695.2 Protobothrops mucrosquamatus | reverse complement strand
CCAGTGGCTCGCTTTGATTGCCCCCCCCTGCACGTAATTTATTCGCTTATTTGTCCTTCTTATTCCAGGGAAGTCACCCGATCCCTGAAGGATTTTTCTTCCAGCAAAAGGATGAACACTGGAGACAAGGTAATGGAATTGCGAAGGTTTGCAGATAGAGCAAGAGAGAATTCAACAAGTGCCTGGTTTTTCCCCCCCCCCACCCACCCCTAATTTCCCTCTCCTGGATTCTGAGAACCATCAGCTCAATCCTTCCCACAGGCACAATTTGGACTTGATCCCTCTTTCAATAAGGCCGTAGCGCTTGATCCTGGGGAGTTCCATAATTTAGAATCCAAGAGCTTGGCTGAGGACCACCCCTCTCTTTTCTGCCTTTTCAGACCACCTTGAGGGACCTTTCCCAGATGCTGAAAAAGATGCCCCAGTATCAGAAAGAACTCAGCAAGGTATGTCCCTTTGCTACCGGCTTAAAAGTTAAACCACCCAGCCTGCTAAAGTAGAGGAGCTGGGCCCTTCTAGGCAAGGCTGAATCACATATTGCAGAATCCTAGTTAAGAATTGTGGGAATTGTGGCTGAGCTCATTGGCTATTGAAATATGGATGGAGAGAGAGAGCCAAGTTAAGGAGGAGGGCTGTGGGGTCCTTGGTGCCCTCTGAGCTTGGGTGTTTTCTTGCAGACGTTTCATGACCCAAACTAGGTAACGTCATCAGTGCTAGAAGGAGTGGGGTTTGCTGGGGGGAGGAGGAGGAGGAGGAGGACTGTGGGGTCCTGGGAGCTCTCTGAGCTTTGTGGTTTTCTTGAGACATTTTAGTACCAACTAGGTAACATCATCAGTGCTAGAAGGGAATGGGATTTGCTGGGAAGAGGAGGAGGAGGAGGACTGTGGGGTCCTTGGTGCTCTCTGAGCTTTGTGGTTTTCTTGCAGACATTTTATTACCAGCTAGGTAACATCATCAGTGCTAGAAGGAGTGGGGTTTGCTGGGAGGAGGAGGAGGGGGAGGAGGAAGAGGAAGAGGACTGTGGGGTCCTTGGTGCTCTCTGAGCTTTGTGGTTTTCTTGCAGACATTTTATTACCAACTAGGTAACATCATCAGTGCCAGAAGGGAATGAGATTTGCTGGGAAGAGGAGGAGGAGGAGGAGGAGGAGGAGGAGGACTGTGGGGTCCTTGGTGCTCTCTGAGCTTTGTGGTTTTCTTG
>NW_015428838.1:0-1198 GCF_001527695.2 Protobothrops mucrosquamatus | reverse complement strand
CTTCTATAGGATTTAGACACTTTCTCTTTCAACAGATGCTACAATGTTTTGATCCCAGCTCCACAGCTGAAAGGTGCCGCAATCGGTTTGCTATCTTGCTTGCTCGCTTGCTTTTTTTTTCTCTGCTCGTTTTCCGCCTCACTGATTAAGACACTAAGAAACTAAGGAATGATTTTATTTCCCAGCGTCTTTTATCCAAACCCCCCCCCTCCTTTTTTTCTTCTTTCCTGGAAACAAATCCTATACCCAGCGTCAGATGGTCTAGCTTTTAGATAATAGGGGCGCAGCATATTCAACTCGCTTTCTTACGGATTAGGTCCAGAGAAGGTGGGACGGACTATTGAGTTCTTTAGAAAGCTGCTTTTTTCCCCTCTCTCTCTCTTAAAAGTCTCCCTAAAAAGAGAGAGAGAGAGAGAAAGAAAGATATCTTAATTGTCTGTCGTTTCGTTTTCTTTCTTTTTTTTCCTTCTTCTTTTTTTTAAAAAACAAAACAAAACACATATCTGCCTTATCCGATCAAAACTTTAGAGTTAACAGACCCCGGCGTGGTTTTGAGGAGGAAAGGAGCCGGGAGGGAAGGAAAAAAAGAGATGAAAGCCAATGAAAAAAGTCGTCATAAGTGTGATTGGAAGAAGAAAAAATGGATTTACTGTAGGAGAAAATCTGCGTCGTACTGAAGTCAGTGGAGGACGTCCCATTGACGTTAATGGAGTTGGAGCCTAAACCTTTGCCGTCTTTTAATGCCGATTGAACGAAGGCAGCCTTCTGGAGGGTGTAGTTGTGTTTGTTGATTTCTTTTCGAGCTTCTCTAGCCTTTGAGCTGAAAAGCAGCCAATTTTTCTTGTTACTCCCAACACTATCTCTCTCTCTCTCTCTCTCTCTCACACACACACACACACAGAGTCACTCTCTCTCTCTCTCACTCTCTCTCTCACACACACACACAGAGTCACTCTCTCTCTCTCTCTCTCTCTCTCTCTCACACACACACACACAGAGTCACTCTCTCTCTCTCTCTCTCTCTCTCTCTCTCTCTCTCTCTCTCACACACACACACACACACACACACAGAGAGAGAGAGAGAGAGAGAGAGAGTCACACTCACACAGAGACAGCCCCCGGTTTGAGGGTATTTCATTTCTTACTCTTCGGCTGTAAACCGAGCTGCCTAACTCGTCCCCTTTGGCGAGCTGACAAA
>NW_015428837.1:0-1198 GCF_001527695.2 Protobothrops mucrosquamatus | reverse complement strand
TCATACGGTAACCATACCCTCCCTTTGGACCATTCTTTTTTTCTCAGTTGCTTCATAATTAGCTGGCCCTTAAGGTGAACACAAATTCCTTACATGTACATTTTAATTAAGCATCCCTCAGAAGCAGCAAACTGTATCAAGAGAAAAACAGAGGTTTAAAATATCAATAAAAGCACAACAAGGGGTCAAACTGTGATCCCGAGACTGAGAATGCTGATTATAACTGTAGCTTAACGGCACATGGGGGATTGGATTCTTTTGGTAGATTTTTCACTTTGCTCTCTCCCAAAATATCTGAATATCAAGCATCTAATTCCCCTTTACTCCTCAAGCTATGTTCATCTTCCCATGGAGGAAAACTCAAAAGTGATAGAAGCATGAATGAAAACTTCAGCAAAGACATATAGTAGGTGTGAATTGTTGGGGGTCATATTTTACTGCAAAGTTACAAAATATGAAGTCCTCAAACTACATACACCAAGAATTAATTCACTAAATTCACACTTTTTTCCCATTTTAATGGCGAAAATTGAAACCAAAAATACATGCTTACAGGAGAAGAATATAATCTGTTACAAATAACGCTTGCAAAACTACAAAGTCCGGATGGAGTGATGGAAATACAAATGGTATATAAAGGATGCGTGACAACAAAGGTTGGAAAAATGCACACTGGGAAAACAGCCTGATTTTTTTTAAACCCCTATGCAGTAATGCACCTTGGGATATGTGAGGACATTGAATAGAGATGTTGTCTTCTCTTAAAACAGAAGAATCTAACAAAGTTGAATGGTGGGAAGTTTAACACACGCAATAGTAAGTGCTTATGTCTATGGAGATTCTCAGTCATCCAGGTCATACTTATCCCAAAGATGCTTTTTCATGAGGCAACTGGACTTTCTTGTTTTCCTTTGAAGATGTTTCGCTTCTCATCCAAGAAGCTTCTTCAGCTCTGACTACTTTGGGATTAAGTGCTTATATGCTCATTAAAACACATAATAACATATAAAGTTGATGACTTCAAGATGGTGATGCAAGTTGGGATATCCATGATCCTGGAAATGCCTAGAGTTAAACTTTCGTCAATCTTCTTAAGGATCTACACCCTCTTTGGCTTCCAATATCTCGATTAAATCTGAGAGAGAGAGAGAGAGAGAGAGAGAGAGAGAGAGAGAGAGAGAGAGAGAGAGAGAGAGAG
>NW_015428836.1:0-1198 GCF_001527695.2 Protobothrops mucrosquamatus | reverse complement strand
AGAATTCTGGAAGAATTGCAATTCTGCTGAGCCTCCTGTTGGAAAAGGCTGATCTCAAATATTATCAGCACCCCAAAACTGAACCGGTGTCTACCTTTTTCCTCCTTGAAAAGGCAAAAACGAAGGTTTTGTTTTAGGGGCAGCTTTTCGCCTCTCGATTTCAAAGCGCTAATTGCCCAAACCTAATGTTGGTTCCTTGCAAATCAGTCTAAAATGTCCTGCATTGTTTTTTGTTTTTGTTTTTGTGGTTGCCCGTTGCTTTAGTTCTACGTTTGGTTTCAGGTTTCATGAAGTAGCGCTGATCATCCCTGGTAGTTGGCAATACAGTAAAATTAATTAATAGAAACCCTCCATGCAGGTTTTATTCAAGGACGACAAAGAAGCGGTACAATTTCATTGAATGTGCCCAGCTTGCTCCAACTTTTGAACGGGATCATTGCAAAGGAAGAAATGCATGGATCTAGCAAAGCACACGGGTGTTTTACCCTGACGAACCTATTGATAATATGGATTCGGTTCATGAATTATGATGGACCTCAAAAGGCTAGGGCACGGGTTCAGCGGCCTGAACTGTACTGCTAAAACCGTGCATTTATCATCTAGATAAATGATAGCCGCATTTCCTTATCTTAAAAGAAGGAATTCTGGAAGAATTGCAATTCTGGTGAGCAATCCAGTTGGAAAAGGCTGATCTAAAATATTACCAGCACCCCAACTCTGAAATAGTTTCTCTGTCTTGGCAACATTATGATGGGTGGACTTCAACTCCCAGAATTCCCTAGCCGGCATCTCTCTTGACCGTTTCAAAACGGGTGGACTTCAACTCCCAAAATTCCTCAGCCAGCCAGTTTGGCTGTAGAATTCTGGGAGTTGAGGTACACACATCTTAAAAGTTGTCAAGGTTGAGAAACACTGTTTCTAGTGATGACTAGAAATTGAAGATGGAAGAGGGGAGGGGAGGAGAGGCAGGAGAGGAGGCAGGGGAGGGGAGGAGAGAGAAGTGGAGAGGAGAGAGGAGAGGAGAGGAGTGGAGAGGAGAGAAGGCAAAAGAAGAGAGGAGAGGAGAAGGGAAGAGGAGGCAGGAGAGGAGAGGAGAGGAGAAGGGAAGAGGAGGCAGGAAAGGAGAGGAGAGGGGAGAAGGCAAAAGAAGAGAGGAGAGGAGAAGGGAAGAGGAGGCAGGAGAGGAGAGGAGAGGAGA
>NW_015428835.1:0-1198 GCF_001527695.2 Protobothrops mucrosquamatus | reverse complement strand
ATGTGACCAAATAATGGTTAAAGCAGAGGAAAGTTAATATTTTAGAATGGCCAAGTCAAAGTCCTGATCTTAATCCTGTAGAAATGTTGTAAAAGGACCCAAAGCAGGCATTTTGTGCCAGGAAATCCACCAATAACTCTGAGCTGAAGCTGTCCTGTAAGGAGGAATGGGCTAAAATGCACGCCTGATCAATAGTTATGGAAATGCTTAGTTCTATGTTCCAGTTATTACCAAAAAGGCTATACCAGTTATTGAAAGCAATGGTTTGCCTATTTTTGCCACACTCAAACGTTAGCCTATATAATTTTCCTCAATGAATAAATGAACAAATAACAAAGCTTCTGATTAATTTGTTTAGTTGGATTTTCTTTACCAATTTTTAGGTGTTGTGTGTGGCAAGCAGATCACATTTTAGCTTATTTTTATGTAGAAATATTGAACATTCAAGAACCTTTCACCACTCTTTAGCTTCCCAGCTCTTTCCTGTTTCTCTGATCTTGAAAAAGCTATGCAGGATTAGATGTGGTTAGTACTTGGATGAGAGATCACAGGAAATCTAAGGGCTGCTGATTAGGCTGGGAATTTAAAAAAAAAAAAAAGGTGCCAATGGACAGTTACATTTATTTATTTATTTATTTTTATTTATTTATTTATTTTTCCCATTTAGATACTATCTTCTACCTAGTAAGGATAGGATGAAGAATGAGGACAACTAACCCCAAATGTCACTCTTTCATAATTTAACAATGTTAATTTAGATTAACAATGAATGAAGGCGAATACACGTGTCCCAGGATAATGGGATAGAGAGAAATTCCCAGAAGATGGGCTCCAGCATGAGTCTGAAAGCTCGGAAGACAAAATCTGGTGACCAACCCAGATTGGATCCTGCTAGAATAACAATGAACACTACAAATGTTTTGGCTTCTTTGGAATTATGATGAAGTTTTCTGCAAAAATTTCATTCCACTTTGGAATATTAAACAACGAAAGCCTGTCATTTTTAAATAAATAAAATTGTACATATGCACTTGGGAATTCTCAGCCTAGTAGGGATTCCTAGAAAAAGGCAGTTTAAAAATTGGTATATTTTCCAGTTCTATCACAGGAAATAGCTGGCAGTGATCATAACTATTCTTTTGACTATAACTGTTTTTTGACCATTCATTCTAAACCCATTATGCTGTGGCCAAATATC
>NW_015428834.1:0-1198 GCF_001527695.2 Protobothrops mucrosquamatus | reverse complement strand
CGTCCCTCGGACAGGCCCGGCCTTGGCCCCAGGGAGGCATCCCCCATGCCCCCCCGACCCTCCCCGTACCCCCTAAAAATTTATTAAAACATCCCACTAGGAAAGCTCTCAACTTCCTCCTCTTCCGATCTCCCTTTGCTACGCACCTCTGGGGGCTCCATACCCCGTCATTGAGGACGGCCCTCAAGATTATACTGGGCCATACCTGCGCGAGGGGGGAATCGTGCAGGGCCAGCAGTTCCGACCTGGAGTAGACTCTAAACATGGACACAAGGTCCCACAACAGAAAAATACACGGGGGGGGGGGAACAAGTCCCTTTGATGATCAGTTCCCATTTTGAGACCGGGATAGGAGAGATGACCAGCCGCTAGAATCGAATCCACGGCCGGGCTCTTCGGGCCGGATCCGCCACCGGGCTGCTGGGCCGCCGAACCACGGCCTCCACCC
The DNA here is from genome assembly GCF_001527695.2 of Protobothrops mucrosquamatus. NCBI lineage: Eukaryota > Metazoa > Chordata > Lepidosauria > Squamata > Viperidae > Protobothrops > Protobothrops mucrosquamatus. The sequence goes on along the minus strand of NW_015428834.1, from coordinate 750 downwards.
TCACCGGGTCCACCGGAGCAGTTCTTCCACCGGGCCGGATTCAAGGCCGGGTCCAGGCTGCCGGGCCGCGTCCTCCATCTCTCACCGGGCCCGCTGCCCGCAGGCCGAGCCGCCCGCCGAGTCCGAGGCCGCCGCGGCCTCCGAATCCAGGTCCGTCACGGCCTCCGCTGTCATCGAGGCCGCGAACCAGGTCCGGAGCAGTTCTTCCGCCGGACCGGATCCAGGGCCGGGTCCAGGCTACTGGGCCGCGACCTCCATCTCTCGCCGGGCCCGCTGCCCACAGGCCGAACCACCTGCCGAGTCCGAGGCCGCCGTGGCCTCCGAATCCAGGTCCGTCGCGGCCTCCGCTGTCCTCGAGGCCGCGAGCCAGGTCCGGAGCAGTTTCGCCGGACCGGATCCAGGGTCGGGTCCAGAACTCCTGGAATATTTCTTCCAACAGGCATCTTTATTAAGAGAAAGCTGGATGTAGGCTTTCTAGACAGGACTTGGGTTCGAGCTCTCCCATTCAAGGTTTTAAGGGATCCCCCATTAGTCCCACCCCTGTAACCCCGTTCTCCCAGCGACAATTCTAGGCATTACATTCTCACCCCCTTTTCCTCATTGCCGGGAGGAAACTTCAAAAAGGATTACATGAAAGCTAATGACCCCCATTGTTATTGTTAGTCCATTTGGTGATATCCACATTCAGTCCCTTTGAAGTAGGCTGAAGGAAGTGAGGGCCATAAAGCCCCTTTGTTCACCCCCTTCCCT
>NW_015428833.1:0-1198 GCF_001527695.2 Protobothrops mucrosquamatus | reverse complement strand
AGAACATCCTAGACTGTTCCTCTCATTTGGCATAACACAAAGATACAACTGACTCTGGGTGGGGAGAGTTAACTAGCCATCCTTCTGGATGTGGAACATATTGTAGCTAATAAACAGTGTGCAAATTAAGATAGTGAACATTCAAAATGCAGATTATCCTTTCAAAATTTTAAACTTGTCACTGAAGTATTTCATTTTTTGTTACATGTTTGTTGTTACAGGTTTCTGGGTCTTTGTTGTTGTGAGTAGCCTGTAATTAGCAATGACTGTTTTATCTGTGATTCTGTACTTCTCCAATGTAACATGACCTGAAACGTTGCTCTCCCCCACCCATACTTACGGGTCTGTAGGACCTTCTTAAAAACGGTTCGAGGTGTTGCAAAATCCATCAAAGCAGAGGTGGTAGGTGCCTGGTAAGCCACAGATCTTTGATTGAAGGGTACAGCCTGAAATAAAAACAGCCCAAAGACGGTGATTGCAATTGTAAAAGACAAGTGGCAATGATGCATTCCACTAATTCAATACCAGGATTCATGAATACAAACAATTAAGCAGGGACATCACCTCTTATTCTGCTTATTATATAAAAGTTAGGCTGAATAAGGCTGTATTTTGTGGAGATTCATATTGTCATGTAAATATAAAGCCATGTACTACATCTTATAGTTTATGTGTTTCTTTTTCTTCACTCTACACACTAAAACAATGGCTGCATAATGTTATTTTAACCTAATCTAGTACATCATACAATGCAAGTCATTTTCCCTAAAGAAAAGCTTTGGAGTTCTCTCTTAAACAACTATGCCTGGGTCTATTGTTCCTTGACAATATCTTTCAAGAAAGCACAAAGGGTGGGGGGAATCAATGAAGTAAGGTGGGAAACAATTCTTGTCTTTACTCTGGAAACATACAGAGACTGTTGCCCATAGTCAAATCTCACATTTTCAGGCTTACTCAGATGGATGGAGAGGTTTATTCCTGCATTTCAGAACTAAGTGGGAGAAGGCTCACCACCATAACTACAGTGACCATATGCCCTCTATTATAAAGGATAGTCCTTCATTTCAAAAAACCTGTCATTCATATTCATTTTTTTTTCTTGCTTTTGCTCTTGAACGTTCCTTTGTAAAGCAGTTTGTAAACATAAACAATTAGGGTTTTTTTTTCCCCAGTTCTTGTGAGCTTCCCCCCCCCCCCC
>NW_015428832.1:0-1198 GCF_001527695.2 Protobothrops mucrosquamatus | reverse complement strand
TAGGGATGATTTTAAAAGTAATTTTAATCGGAAACACAGCTGGCAATATTTGGTTTTTAATTCGGCTTTTATTGGGGTTTATATTTTTTGTATTTCTGTATTTTTGTATTTTGTGTATAGTATTTGTTTTTTAATATGCTGTGAACCGCCCTGAGTCCTATGGGAGAAGGGCGGTATACAAATTAAATTAACATAACATTAACATTTTTTCAGTGCTGATGAAAACATCGAATGGTCACTAAATGAACTATCATAAGTGGAGGACTAGCTGTACTTCCTCTTAGTTTCTAAAATGGATTCTTGAATTTTAGAACCTTTTCCTATTATTTTAGAATAGCAGTACAGAGGAAATTGCTATAAGAATTAATTTTAAAAAATACAGTATAAGGTTAATTTGATGAATAAAATGAAATTGTCTTTTATGTTCATATTGTCATGGTTCCAACAGATGAAACTCTTCAAAAGAACAAAGCATTGTTTACGTTAAAGAATCTTTTATTCGAGAAACAAAGTATCAGCACTACATAATCGGAACCAAAATTCCCCTCCCCTGGATACAAAGTAACAAAGCACAATTCCCTCCTCCAATAAACAGTCATAAATCACATTCCCCAATTAGCTTGAAGCGCAGGCTTTCTCCCCAGCTCTCCAGCCTGCCAAAACTCTATCAACTCTGGCCCAATGACCTTGGGTTCCCACGGCTGAGTTATTATTGTTATGAGTAGCTGAACTCTCATCCACATTCCCCCTCCCAGCATCAACTAACTCTAAAAGCAATAGAGAAAAATGGCTGCATTTCCATCTGTTGTCAAAGCAAGAACATCCGATGTTAGCAGTGTTGACACATATATTTTTCTGCCCTATTAATTAATACCATTGCTATGAAGTAAATATATGTATTTTTTAGAATCCAGGCCTCCTAGCTTTCAAATTCCCAAGTACTTCATTGTGTAGAAATAAAAATATTTTAAATGGCCTAAAACTATTTCATTATTGTTCATACAATTATATATACATTATATATACATTTATAACATATGTACTGTATTATGTATCATTTGTTTGTTTTAAAGATGATAAAATGTCAATATTTTATTTTCTGTATACTATCCAATGTAATTTTTGTTTAATTAATTTTATAAAACATGAAATATTATTTATATCACCAATCTACATTTTAAGATGAGAATAATAATTC
>NW_015428831.1:0-1198 GCF_001527695.2 Protobothrops mucrosquamatus | reverse complement strand
TAGATGGTTCTGGTCTGGTTATCTGAGGGATTGCCTTATCAAATATTCATCTGCCATTCTAACATGATCAAACAGAATCAGCTCCCTCTAGATCCTATTTCTATTTTATTTGAGGCAGTGCCAGAGGCAGGCATTCTTTTTTTATTATAAATATTTTATTGAGTTTTATAAAGGTAATAAAGGGATAGGGTCAAAAAGGATAAGACAACGGGAAACATACAAAAAGGTTAGACCAGGGGAAAGGGGTAACATAAAAGTGGGATTAATCCCACAAAATAACATCGCTTCAGCAAGTCTACCAGTCCGGGTTTACATATTAAATCTTAATAATTACTCTATTATTAAACAACTTTCCATATAATCATGTAACTAACAAATTAGTCAATAAATCTCATCCATTTCACTACTTAACAATGCTTAGTATTAATTAATTATAATCACTTTAAAGTAATAATATATTACCTATTAATTATAGTTTACCATATTATTTAAGATCACAAATATACAAGGAGGAAGAAGAAGAAAAAATAAGAACAAGTTCATACAAATAATCATGGAATATAAATACAAATTATCAATTATCTCTTTACGTTTCATAACCTTTTCACATTCTAGCGTGTTTCTAACCAATAATAAAATTTTCCCCATGTTTTAAAGTAAATTGTGTCTTCTTTCTCTTTCATTTCTAAAGTCAATCTATCCATTTCTGCACATTCAAGTATTTTTGTTATTATAGCTTGGTCAGATGGTAAATTTTCATTTTTCCAAAATTGGGCAAATATTATTCTTGCGGCTGTCAGCACATGCAATATTAAATACTCATTCTCTTTTCCATAATTCAAACCTAATATTCCTAACAAACAGAGTTCTGGTTTAAATTCTATCTGTATTTTAATCATCTCTTCTAGCCACATATGGATCTTAAACCAAAACTTTTTAGCATTAGGACATATCCACCAGAGATGGTAATAAGTGCCTGGTTGTTGTTTACATTTCCAGCACATATTTGATACATTTTTAAACATTTTCTCTAATCTAACTGGTGTCATGTGCCATCTATAAAACATTTTATATAAGTTTTCCTTATATGCAGCTGCTTTAGTAAATTTAATATTTCGGTCCCATAGTTTTTGCCAATCTTCTAAATCTATAGAATAACCAAAATTCTTTGCCCACACTATCATTGTTTCTTTCACTT
>NW_015428830.1:0-1198 GCF_001527695.2 Protobothrops mucrosquamatus | reverse complement strand
TAATTTTTATTAATACGGAGGAGATGGATTGTTTAAGTTTAGACTTTGGAGTTAGAGATATTAATATTTGTTTACTTGTATTTGAATATCAGCCTAGGTTGGTTTGGGAAGTCCGGGGGGTGGGGGGATGGGATATAACATTGTGTAATATCTGTGATGTATTTCTTTTTTTTTTTATGATAAAAATAAAAATTTTATACTCAATGTTACTATTACTGTTACTCATCATAGTGCAGCAGGGCTACTGGCTATATTGAAAGGAAACAACTGAAATAAAAGCCATCTCATGTGAAGCCAGAAACTGATGCTAGGACAGTTAAGATGCTTTGTTCAAAGACCATATAATAAGCTTTTTGTTGCTCATATCCCAAGTTGCTGTTTGGGGAAATACTTCCTGAATTATCCCATGGTGGTGCAGTGGTTAGAATGCAGTATTGCAGGTTAATTCAGTCACTGCCAGGAGTTCGATCCTGACTGGCTCAAAGTTGATTCAGCCTTCCATCCTTCTGAGGTCAGTCAAATGAGGACCCAGATTGTTGGGGGCAATATGCTGACTTTGTAAACCTCTTAGAGAATGCTGCAAAAGCACTATGAAGTGGTATATAAGTCTAATATTGCTATTGCTACTTGAGAATATTCATTGTAACACAATCTTGCATGACCTGAGGGCCTTCATCCTTTGACAGGAGCTTCAGCTCCCTTGCTCTCACACCCAGTTTGACCAAAAAGGGTCAAAGTCCAACAAACATGGAGGGTATCATGATAGACTGATTTAGAATAGCAGTTCTTGAACATTTTGGTTTCAGCACCCCTTATATTCTTAAAAATGATTAGGGATCGCCCCCTCCAAAGAGCTTTGGTTTATATGGATTTTTCTCATCAATATTTACTGTATTAGAAATTAAAACTGAATTTTAAAAATATTTATTGATTTATTTAAAACATTTATTCAGTATGGCCACCTTTAACAACTTTGGGCAACTCACCACAACAATAAAGCCATTAACTTTTATTTGACATTCTGAAAGAGTCTTCGGACCATACTTTGAGAACCTTTGGGGAACTTTGACTCTGGAGTTCAAGTATTGCTGAATGAAATAGCAAAATAGTATTAAGGACTTGGTTTGAAGCAATAAATTCCTCAGCAATGCTATGGGACTACAGTTTTATAGGAAGTATCCTTATATTCCTTTTCCAA
>NW_015428829.1:0-1198 GCF_001527695.2 Protobothrops mucrosquamatus | reverse complement strand
TTGGTTATTCGGGTTTTCTCCCGCGTAAAATTGGAAGTGTCTTGGCGACGTTTCGACGAAGTCACATTCGTCATCTTCAGGCTGGTGTCTTCAGCTTCGTGCTTCTAGGAGTAATGTGTGATCGCAGCTGTTTCTTCCTTTTAACTGCCAGTGGGGTTTGAACTGATTGGGTGGGAGCTTGGCTGTGTTCTGATTGGGTAGAGGTGTGTTCTGATTGGTTAAGGGGCTTGGCTGTGCTCTGATTGGATGGGGGGTTGGCTGTGCTCTGATTGGATGGGGGAGTGTTTTGTTTGGGTGGGGGCTTTGTTGTGCTCGGGTTAGTCTGAGTTGCAGGGGGATTTGAGATAGTGAGCTACATTGCTGTTTGGCTTCGTGTTCATGGTCGTGCCACATCTTTATGGTAGGTGTCAGTTTGCTTCATGTATGGATTGGATGGGTTTAAAGTGGCTAATGATGCAGCTGTGGGCTGGCTTCTAGTCTGTGGTCGTGCCTCATCATCTATGTGGGTTTGGGTTTGCTTTTTGTGTGGATGTGTGGTGGTGACATCCTGTGTGGTTTTCATGAGTGTGGGTCTGGTGTCATTCTTTGTGTTAGGAACTCCTTTGCCAATAAGGGCGGGTTTCCAAATGGCTGGTAGGCGGGAGGTATCATCTCGTTTATTCATGCTGTGTGGGCGTTTTTCTATCTCAATGGCTTCTCTGATTATTCTGTTGTTAAAGTGTTCAGTTTTGGCGATAGTTCTGGTCTTTTTAAAGTCAATTTTATGTCCTGTGGCTTTAAGGTGTCGCCAAGACACTTCCAATTTTACGCGGGAGAAAACCCGAATAACCAAAGACCTACATACAAACACCCACGAAAACCTCAGAAAACATATATATATATATAATATTTAATATTTAATAATATATATATATATTATATATTTAATATTCAACTGGGCAAAGAGGTGCATCACAGGGCAAAACTTTCAACCAAGGTACCTCAGATGGGCTGATTTACAGATTGCCTCCAAAATAACTCATAACTCCCAAGGAATTAAATTTTATAAAAAATATTATAATAGAAAAACATAAAACATTTTGTGACATAATACAAAATGCTGCAAATCCTTTCCTGTGGTCAATTCCTGGTGTTTGACTGTGCTATACTTCAACATAGGATACTTTCAAGGCAGATACATCTTTGAGTATCTTGCTGA
>NW_015428828.1:0-1198 GCF_001527695.2 Protobothrops mucrosquamatus | reverse complement strand
GCCTCCTAACCATACCCAAGCACTCCAAATTTGTTGGCAATGTCCATTTTACTCTATGACTTCATGGGGACCTAACCCTAACCCTAAGTGGAATTTTCCTCCAATCTGATTTTCCTATGTATTTTACAAGGAAACATAGATAGGGCAGCCTAGAAAAGTTTGTGCCCTCCTAACCATACCGAGGTACTACGAATTTGTTTGCAATGTCCATTTTGCTGTATGAGTTCACAGTGTCCTAACCCTAAGCCTAAGTGGATTTTTCCTCCAATGGCATTTTCCCATGTATTTTACCAGGAAACATAGATAGGGCAGCCTAGAAAAGACAGTGCCCTCCTAACTATAACTCAGCACTCTGAATTTGTTGGCGATGTCCATTTTGCTCTATGAATTCACAGTATCCTAACCCTAACCCTAAGTGGAATTTTCCGGCAATAGGATTTTCCCATGTATTTAACAGGAAATATAGATAGGACAGCCTAGAAAAGTAAGTTCCCTCCAAACCATACCCAAGCACTCCGAATTGGTTGGCAATGTCCATTTTACTCTATGACTTCATGGGGACCTAACCCTAACCCTAAGTGGAATTTTCCTCCAATCTGATTTTCCTAAGTATTTTACCAGAAAACATAGATAGGGCAGCCTAGAAATGATTGTGAACTCCTAACCATACCGAGGTACTCCGAAGTTGTTGGCAATGTTCATTTTGCTCTATGACCTCATGGAGACCTAACCCTAACCCTAAGTAGAATTTTCCTCCAATCTGATTTTCCTATGTATTTTACCAGGAAATATAGATAAGGCAGCCTATAAAAGTAAGTGCCCTCCTAACCATACCCAAGCACTCTGAATTGGTTGGCAATGTCCATTTTGCTCTATGACTTCATGGGGACCTAACCCTAACCCTAAGTGGAATTTTCCTCCAATGGCATTTTCCCATGTATTTTACCAGGAAACATAGATAGGGCAGCCTAGAAAGATTTGTGCCCTCCTAACCATACTGAGGTACTCCGAATTTGTTGGCGATGTCCATTTTGCTCTATGTGTTCACAGTGTCCTAACCCTAACCCTAAGTGGAATTTTCCGGCAATAGGATTTTCCCATGTATTTAACAGAAAATATAGATAAGGCAGCCTAGAAAAGTAAGTGCCCTCCTAACCATACCCAAGATCTCCGAATTAGTTGGCAATGTCCATTTTGC
>NW_015428827.1:0-1198 GCF_001527695.2 Protobothrops mucrosquamatus | reverse complement strand
AGCCCTCTCTATGGGCACACGCGCTGTCGCCCCAGCTCCACCTCTCCCCACGGCCCCCTCACCAGCAGCCCCCCTGGAGGAGAGTCGCACCCGGACATGGCCCGCACGGAGCAGCGCAGCCAAGGACATAGCCGGGCAGCAGGGACAAGACTCCACCCTCATGCCCCATAGCGTGCAGATGATGATGTGAGGTTTGGGCAGAGGGCGTGACTGCCATGGCGCTGCAGGGCTGCCTGGGCAATCTGCTGTGGTGGGCATGGAGGCAGTGCGTGGCCCTGTGGACGGGTGGGGCAGGGGGCGGGCGTGGGCAGTGTAGGCAGGGCAGGAGATGGAGCAGGGATGGGTGGTGGTTTTTGGGCACTCGGTCTCTAAAAGGTTCACCATCACTGATACACACACACACACACACACACACACACACACACACACCTATATCTGCCAATATACTTTGGGGAAATATGCTTATGGAACTTCACATGCAAGGTTTGTGCATAAAGAATGATTTTCTGAGCCTTGTCATTGCCTATATTGGGTCTTGGAGAATGGTTCTACCTATGTGAATGAGAGTGCACACATATACACATGTAGAAGGTGAGACATGTTCAAATCAATGAAGAGAAAAATGGGGATGATTGAAATAAAAAATACATTTCATTAGTTGATTTCCTATGGGTCTTCCATCCTTGAGCTGCATGAGACTAAGGTTGCATTTATACTATTCTCCTGACTGAAAGTCACACAGATAAGAATACAGTCTACTTGGAAAATGTTGGCTTCTTCTATGGTAATATAATCTTAAAACTTGTTAAAATAATATCCTGTAACAGATACAATCTGATAAGAGTTTTGCCACAAAGACTAGGGTAGCTAAAAGAAGCGTAGTCAAGAACTAAGCATGTAACGAAGTGGTAGACGGTAGGATCTGCTACAGAGTGCAAAAAGATGAAGAAACAGAGGAAATAAAGTGTCTAAAATTAGATTGCTTGGACCCCGTGGATGAAAAAAATAGAAATATTTTAACAGCCCTTCCAAACAGAGAGGGGTAATCCCAAGAAGCAGAGAAATAGAAAACAAAATTTAAGAGTTAGGAAAGATATAAAGAGAGATGTGAAGCTGGGAGCAAAATAGTCTCTCCTCAAACTTCTTATCTGCACATCCCACCAGGTCAAATGCAGCAGCCACACTCCAGGTCCCTTTC
>NW_015428826.1:0-1198 GCF_001527695.2 Protobothrops mucrosquamatus | reverse complement strand
ATGATAGGCTCAAGATCCAGAGGGATCTTTGACAGACTTGAACACTGGGCCCTATCTAACAAAATGAAATTCAATATAGAGAAAAGTAAAGTCTTACATTTAGGCAAGAAAAACCAAAAGTACACATATAGATTGGGTGAAACCAGGCTTAACAGCAGTAACTGTGACAGGGATCTTGGACTCTTAGTGGGCAATCAGTAAAATATGAGTCAACAGTGTGAAGCGGCAGCCAAAAAAGCCAATGCAATCTTAAGTTGCATTAATAGAGGGATTCAATCAAGATCACGCGAGGTACTAATACCACTCTATAAAGCCTTAGTAAGACCACACCTAGAATACTGCAACCAATTTTGGTCTCCGCACTATAAAAAAGATGTTGAGACTCTAGAAAAAGTGCAGAGAAGAGCAACAAAGATGATTAGGGGACTGGAGGCTAAAACATATGAAGAATGGTTACAGGAACTGGGCATGGCTGGTCTAGAGAAGAAAAGGACCAGGGGAGACATGATAGCAGTGTTCTAATATCTGAGGGGCTGTCACAGAGAGGAGTGGGTCAACCTATTTTCCAAAGCACCTGAAGGCCAGACAAGGAATAACAGATGGAAACTGATCAAGGAGAGATTCAACCTGGAAATAAGGAGAAATTGTCTGACAGCGAGACCAATCAACCAATGGAACAGTTTGCCTTCAGATGCTGTGGGAGTTTCATCACTGGAAACTTTCAAGAAGAGAACTGGACCGCCATCTGTCAGAAATGGTGGGTCTCCTGCTTGGGCAGGGGGTTGGACTAGATGACCTACAAGTTCTCTTCCAACGCTTTTCATCAGGCTCGCCTGATACGCCAGTTGCGCCCCTTTCTGGATCGTGACGCTCTACGCACGGTCACTCAAGCCCTCGTTGTTTCCCGCCTGGACTATTGCAACGCTCTCTACATGGGGCTCCCCTTGAGGTGCACCTGGAGGCTCCAGCTAGTTCAGAATGCGGCCGCGTGGGGGATTTTGGGGGCCTCTAGATACTCCCATGTAACACCTCTCCTGCGCAAGCTGCACTGGCTGCCTGTGGCCTTCCGGGTGCGCTTCAAGGTGTTAGTAACAACCTTTAAAGCGCTCCGTGGCAATGGACCTAGGTATTTGCAAGACCGCCTCCTACCAAACACCTCCCTTCGACCAGTCCGCTCCCACAGAGAGGGCCTCCTTAG
>NW_015428825.1:0-1199 GCF_001527695.2 Protobothrops mucrosquamatus | reverse complement strand
TCATGATGATGAATCAAATCACATGTTTGAGATTACTGCCATAAGTACAATGCTCCTAAAATTCTATCACATTTGTCTATTGTCAGCCTTGGTAAGCTGATAATGACAGTCAGGTAAGAATTCGGCTTAAATTTTGGGCTCATCAAATAAAATGATTTATGAACATTTTTCAATATCTAGCTTTAATAGCATATCTTGCCTCAGAACAAAATGTTAATTGGTATCTAGAAAAAGCTATCATTTTATTTTAGTCAATTTTTGGTATTTGGATGAAGGACGGATAACCTAATGTCTAGAAAAATATAAATGAAATGTTCTAGTGCACTTAGAGAGATTTCATTCTTTTTGCATAAAAGCCTAATTGATCATTTTTCTAGTTAATTTATGGAACTTATAATACAGTTCATTCTCAAATATTAAGGATATAAATATGTAGTTCTCTCCCACTTTTTTAAAAAAATAGAATGGCATATTGATTGGTTTCTGTAAATTGCTTTGTGATGAGTTATTAAGTGAAGTCAGAGTTCCCTTTTATATCTGAAATCTAAAGGCTGATCTGGCTCCTGAATTATATGGTATATTGAACTCTATGAATTTTGAATCATATTGAGCTTAGTATAATGCATAGGAATGGGATATAACCTCCCGCATTTTCAAAGTGGAAAAAGGTGGGAGTGGGAGAGAAGAATAAACACAGCAACTGAAACCCAAAAGCCTGATAAATCTCTTAAAGATCTGACAGGAAAAGAAAATAGAAGATAGAAAAAGAGAAGGGTGCCAAGAAATGTATCAGAAAATCATCAGAATTGTAGGGATGGCTTAAAAATGCTAAAACACAGAATGAGTTGATAAAAATTACTAACAGCAAGAGAAAGAGCTTTAGTTATTATCAAAGCATTTTTTTTAAAAAAAAAAACCGCTTATTCAATGGAGATCACACAGTGATATTGGTAACAAAGAAATAGCAGACTTTCACAATCCTCCTTTCATTTTCATTTTATTTCATTTCATTTTATTAAATTTATACCCCGCCCTTCTCCCGTAGGACTCAGGGCGGCTTACAGCCAGTTAAAACAATTTAATACAATACAATAGAAATTTTAAAAAATCATTAAAAATAAATATATAATCGGCCGCTTCTACTAAAATTTGGCTAAAACCAATTTAAAATACCCCTAGGCCAGTCCTGCCCGCTGGAA
>NW_015428824.1:0-1199 GCF_001527695.2 Protobothrops mucrosquamatus | reverse complement strand
ATTATGTGACAGAACCCAATTTTATGACTTTTTGTGCCCCAAATCACTGTGGTTATTAACACGAGACATCACCTCACTGCAGCTTGCAATCTTCTTTGCCAAGCACAAAATCATGTGACTTTTGGGATGCTGCAACATTTTTTTAAATGCCATCCTAATTTTTGTCACTAAACAAATGGTTGTAAGTCAAGGATTACCTGTATATACAAATATTCTATACTGGGAAAATTAATACAATAGTAAGAAATGTTTCACGGGAGCACCCGTGATCCCTCACCACCTTTATATCTTTTCTATAACAAGTCAGACTTAGCTTTCTAACCAAATGCTACACATATATAGTCATGGCACCAATTTATTAGTCTCAGACAATATGGACTGCAGGCCGTGTCACCTATTGTTACAGGTAGAGAAAGTGAACAGACTGGAACTAAAGAATATCTCTAATGACAGTGAAGAAAAAAAGAGTCTCTATTATGTCAGTATGTATTTAGCAAAATATGTAAAGACAGTTATAAAAATTCTTCAGAACTGGCACATTGAACTGATTCAAAAGGCAGGAAGTATGTACCGCTGTTTACTGGCAAAGTCAAATCTAATAACGGTATCACCTCTTTCCATTGAAAAACAAGCCACTTTGTTTTTCTTCTCAGGCATGAAAGACACTATGATATATATGACAGATTCAGTTCTTCATACAAGTCACTATTTCAGCATGCCCTGGCATAATTTGGCTGCATGAAGGAATATTATGTAAAAAAACCTCTCCCCCATATCAGCTTTAGAAAAGTCATGCTAACCTGAAGGGCAAAAATCTTTTAGAAAAAGGGTTTGAATATAATTATTAGAAGTAAAGTGATTGCAAAAGATCCTCCAGTCAAGACTTACAAAACTAGGAAAAGAAGAAAACAAAACTGGTCAGCTTTATAGCGGTCAAAGCATGAAGCTAGAAACCTTAGTCATGAAAGCCAGCAGTCACTCTCTCTCAGCCTAACGCACTTCACAGGATGTTGCTGGGGTGAAATAGGAGGAGGAAGATATGTATTGGACATGTTCGCCATCTTGAGTTATTTGTAAAAATAATAAAGACAGGATACTAACTAAATGAATGAATGAATGAATGAGTGTCATACCTCTGGTTAATCATGGAAGGAGCAAAATGTCTATGGAGATTCTCAGTCATTCAGGTCATGGTTATC
>NW_015428823.1:0-1199 GCF_001527695.2 Protobothrops mucrosquamatus | reverse complement strand
GATTGGCCTAGGGAATTTTAGTGGGGTTTTTTAAGGGAAATTTTAATTATTAGGCCATTACAAATATTTCCTTTTAATCTGGTTTTAATTTGATATTTACTGTAATATTGGTTTTATAAGGCTGTCAGCCGCCCTGAGTCCGGTAAGGAGAAGGGCGGGATACAAATCAAATAAATAAATAAATAAATAAATAAATAAACTTTGGTCACTGGGAAAGCCAAAACTCCTCTGTTTTGAACTTGGATAGTTTTGTATGATGATGAAATGATTCCCTGCCTCAAACACACGTACACATGCATGAACAGCACTCTTTTGTCCATTGGTTGAGATCTACAGTATGTTTCAGTTGTACAGTCCAAGGACAAGTGGCATTTAAACACTTTCTGATGGGAAAGCAATAAGCAATCTTGTTGCAGCTGCTCTTTTCTTCCTGGCTAACAGATGCAACCAGAAAGGTTCTCTTGCTACACAGAGTCATGTTCTTTTCAAAAGTCAAGAAGCAGCCTTCCACTATCTTGCTCCTCTGGCTGATGTTACAGTTAACTTCAGATCAACTCCGCTAGAAATTGGAAATGATGCCATTGTTGAGTCTTTCGAAAATGGCTTATTTCATAAGCTGCTTCTAAATTAGATTCGTAGTATTGTCACAGAGAAATTCCTTAAGGTATCTAGCACAACATAAAGTTTGCTGGCGTCTGGGCAGATGCTAGAAGATCCTTAGGACATAAGAGGAAATTTTCCTTCTTTGAATACATAGACTTACACATCACATCTATTGTATATTCTTGATAAGCAGGATGTGATCCTTATGGCGCTTTTTTTTTTTTTTTTTTTGCCAAAATCTAATATTCAGAGGATCAGCAGCTGGCCACAAGTATTAAAAGTTGTGAATAGTAGACCTTTCTGAAGTAGAATTGCTATTTGATACTTCCTGGTGTCCTGAATTCTCTCTCTCCTTTGTTCAGAATGCTTTTCCAATGTTGTACCCCTAACAACGTCCAACTGTTTGGTTCTGTTTTCTGCTCCCTCTTGCCAAAATGGAATATATTTGGGCTATAATTCAAGTCGCAGGAATGTTGGATGGGCGCTATTGTAGAATGTAAAGTTTTAACTAAGAGAAACAGCTGGCTCCAGATGCCATCTGTGATGGTTCCGATATAGCAGTTGTCATCATTACTTCTTTCTGTACTACATTTCCT
>NW_015428822.1:0-1199 GCF_001527695.2 Protobothrops mucrosquamatus | reverse complement strand
TGGGTTTTATAAAACCTTTTCGCTTTAGGCCTCCGGCACCGTGTGCAAAAAAAAAAAGGTTCAATCAATCAGTCAATTTCAACTTCTCGCGGGGAAAAAAAAGATCTTGCAAAGTTGGAATTGATTGATTGAACTTTTTAGTCCCACCCAGTCTGCCGTTACCACCGCAGCCACGCCCACCCAATGGGCCACACCCACCTGGCACCCGACGATGCATAAGTGGGTTTTGGGTTGCAGTTTGGGCACTCGGTCTCTAAAAGATTCGCCATCACTGAGCTATTACATTGGAAAGGCCGCCCGATTCCATTGTGAGGTTTTATAACACTCTGTTGCTCAGGGCCTCCCCTCCATTTTTTAAAAAAAATCCGGCCAACCATTAAAGAAGCCCTTTTGTCTGTCATGCCAACCCTTTGCAAGCCAGCCCCCATCCTGCTGCCTCCTCCTCGGGGGACGAAGCCAGTTCAGAGCCTGCCAGGTTCTGCCAGATGTGAAATCGTAACAGCAAGGAGCCCCTGGGTCTCCTTTGGTTTCTTTCTCACCTTTTTCAGGTTAAAAGGTGACTGTGCGGCCCTCTTCTTCTGCCAAGAAATGCTTTTGGGTGTCTCCACGTGAAAATAGTGACAGGGTGATCCTCACACTGGGAGAATACGAGCCATAATCCAGCTAGCAGTGGCAAGATCTACCAACACATCAGCTGCAGCCATCAAAACCTCTTGAAAATATTCAAGCAAGGTCTTAGGAAGGAAGGAAGGAAGGAAGGAAGGAAGGAAGGAAGGAAGGAAGGAAAAAAGGAAGGAAGGAAGGAAGGAAGGAAGGAAGGAAGGGAGCGAGGGAGGGGAAAGGAAAGGAAAGGAAAGGAAAAGAAAGGAAAGGAAAGAGGGAGGGAGGAGAAGGAAGGAATGAGGAGGAGGAAAAAAGGAAGAGTGCAGGGAAGGAAGGAGAGAAAGAAAGAAAGAAAGAGAGAGAGAAAGAAAAGAAAGAGAAAGAAAGAAAGAAAGAAAGAAAGAAAGAAAGAAAGAAAGAAAGAAAGAAAGAAAGAAAGAAAAAGAAAGAAAGACTTCCTAGACATAGCCTTTCAAGATCCTGACCTTGATAAGGCTCCTTCAGAAACCAGACCTTTTAGGGCTCCCAAACTCTCCTGGTTTTGTTTTTTTGGAAACCCGCGCTTTTCCCAAACAAAAGCCCAATTAGCAGATTGC
>NW_015428821.1:0-1199 GCF_001527695.2 Protobothrops mucrosquamatus | reverse complement strand
TTGGCCATAATTTTAAACATCTGTTACAACTGGGTAGCTTTTTTTTCCCTTATAGCAAGAATACTGGAGATTAGTAGAACAGAAGGACTGCCATGTAGCAGTGCACTGTGGGAAAGTGGACACCAATACCCATGGCAGTGGCTTCCCTGTGGGAAAAGCAGAACCTTTTTCAAGGTAATACATGGCAACATTATCTAGATTTTTTTAAATCTTTTTTTTAATCTTTTTTCATCTTCTCTGGCCAGTACAACAATGGGAACTAACTGTTTTCTTGAGATACTACTCTGTTTGATTCATGTGATGTGGTGGGCATTGATAACTATAAAGTCCCAAGTGAGAAGCACTGGGCCCAGTGCTCTTCAACATCTTCATCAACGATTTGGACGAGGGGATAGATGGGGAACTCATCAAATTTGCAGACGACACCAAGCTGGCAGGAATAGCCAACACTCCAGAAGATAGGCTTAGGATACAGGAGGATCTGGACAGACTTGAACACTGGGTGCTATCTAACAAAATGAAATTCAATGGTGAAAAAAGTAAGGTTCTACATTTAGGCAAGAAAAACCAAATGTACAGGGGGTACCTTGTTAAATAGTAGTAACTGTGAGAGGGATCTCGGAGTCCTAGTGGACAATCATTTAAATATGAGCCAGCAGTGTGCTGCAGCTGCCAAAAAAGCCAACACAGTGCTGGGCTGCATTAACAGAGGGATAGAATCAAGATCACGTGAAGTATTAATACCACTTTACAATGCCCTGGTAAGGCCACACTTGGAATACTGCATCCAGTTTTGGTCACCACGATGTAAAAAAGATGTTGAGACTCTAGAAAGAGTACAGAGAAGAGCAACAAAGATGATTAGGGGACTGGAGGCTAAAACATATAAGAAACGGTTGCTGGAATTGGGTATGTCTAGTTTAACGAAGAGAAGGACAAGGGGGGAACATGATAGCAGTGTTCCAATATCTCAGGGGCTGCCACAAAGAAGAGGGAGTCTAGCTATTCTCCAAAGCGCCTGAAGGCAGGACAAGAAGCAACGGGTGGAAACTAATCAAGGAGAGAAGCAACCTAGAACTAAGGAGAAACTTCCTGACAGTTAGAACAATTAACCAGTGGAACAACCTGCCTCCAGAAGCGGTGAATGCACCAACACTGGAAGTTTTTAAGAAGAAACTGGACAGCCATTTGTCCGAAAT
>NW_015428820.1:0-1199 GCF_001527695.2 Protobothrops mucrosquamatus | reverse complement strand
CACATTTGAGTCTTGCCAATTTTAACAACAGAGTTAAGGAAATGCCTACATTTTGGCTAGACTGTGCCCTTCTGGTTTAAGAAAAAGAATGTGTTTAAAAGTTTCAAGCAAAAGTTCAGGTTTTTTAGTGGAGCGTGGAGATGATTATAAAAGTAGCATGCAGCCCAGGCTAAACTTTTATCAGAAAAGAAATAAAATTGTTCCCCATTATATTATATTGCAAACCAACTCCCAAGAACATACATTCACAACTGCTGCTTTTCTTTGAAATTTTCAGCACACATGCTTAGCAAATAACACAATAGGTAGTGGACATGGGGAACTAATTATTTCTGTAAATGAAAATAACATTAAAATGGAAAATATCATACAAGCTGGGGCAGATTGGTAAATATTGATCAATAGGGATATGTGGATTGGATCAATCTGATTGGTGTCATAGATCACAACCTACTACTTGATAAGATAGAAAAATGCGGGTTAGACAGCATCACCACCAGATGGATCCGTAGCTGGCTGACCGGCCGTACTCAGCGTGTGGTCCTCAATGGAACCGCATCTACATGGAGGGAAGTGTGTAGTGGGGTGCCCCAGGGCTCTGTTCTGGGCACAGTGCTCTTCAACATCTTCATCAACGATCTGGACGAGGGGATAGATGGGGAAATCATCAAATTTGCAGATGACACCAAGCTGGCAGGAATAGCCAACACTTCAGAAGACAGGCTTAGGATACAGGAGGATCTGGACAAACTTGAACACTGGGCGCTATCTAACAAAATGAAATTCAATGGTGAAAAAAGTAAGGTTCTACATTTAGGCAAGAAAAACCAAATGTATAGGTATAGTATAGGGGATACCTTGCTCAATAGTAGTAACTGTGAGAGGGATCTGGGAGTCCTAGTGGACAATCACTTAAATATGAGCCAGCAGTGTGCTGCAACTGCCAAAAAAGCCAACACAGTGCTAGGCTGCATTAACAGAAGGATAGAATCGAGATCACGGGAAGTGTTAATACTTTACAATGCCTTGGTAAGGCCACACTTGGAATACTGCATCCAGTTTTGGTCACCACGATGTAAAAAAGATGTTTAGACTGTAGAAAGACCTAGGAGCCCTTGGAAAGGAGACAGACAGTATAAGAGGGAAAAACAACTGGAGAGATACGGGGACAACAGATAGCCAAAAAAGGGGGGGGGGGG
>NW_015428819.1:0-1199 GCF_001527695.2 Protobothrops mucrosquamatus | reverse complement strand
TCGCTCTCCCGAGATGAAGGGAGAGCTTTTGGGACTCTACTCCTATCCAGGAGTACTCACCTCGACCCCTTCTCCCGGGGCACAAGGTTCCAAGCCGCTGAACAGCTGCTGACCGCTGTTCATGCTGGCTCTGACGCCTTCCCAAGCGGACGGCTCCGAAAAGAGCCGCCATCGGCGCGCCGTCCCACCGGAAGTCCCCTCTTTCTAGGTTTTTCTTTATGAATCTTTCCATTTCCTCTTTCTCCTTTGGGCTCATGGAGTATAATCTGGGTTTCAGTAGTTTTGCCCCAGGCTTGAATTCAATGGCACAGTCCGTGGGTCGGTGGGGGGGGGAGCTCATCCGCCCTCTCCTCACTGAAAACTTCACCAAGGTCTCTATATTTCTCTGGTATTTCTGGTAGTCCCTTTTCCTCTCCCATGGATGCTTTTTCTGTCCTTAATTCTGGTAGCCCCCCTTGGGATTTTAAGTCCATAGGGTCCCCCTTCGGGAATTTGATTTCTGCCGTCCTCCAATTCACCCAGGGGTTCCATTTTTTTAAACATTCCATCCCTAGGATCATCGGGTATTCCATGCCTAGGGTCACCACAAATGTTATGTCCTCCTCATGGTTGCCCAGGGAGAGGTGTATTGGTAAAGTGGCTAAGGTAGCTGCCCCCCCCCTGCTATGGACCCATCTAACTGGCCAAATGAGATTGGTTGTTCCAGTCTCCTCGATGGAATGCCCAGATTCCCCACTAGCATCGGGCTAACGAGGCAGCGGGTACAGCCAGAATCTATTAAGGCTTTCACCTTCACGGCTTCAGGCATTGGGGGAATTAATATAGTCACTGTCTTGAGGATGGGTGCAATGCGTCCACTTAGCAGGGGTTCGCCCTCCGAGCTGTCATCTGAGGCATCCACCGGCCCTGCGGTGTAGGCTGGAGTTCTTTCCCCCTGATGAGTAGAGGTGAGGGATTCCACAGCCTCCATCATTCTCATGGCAGGTTCTTTTGGCTTAGCTGGAGACTTTCCGGATTTGCTGGCCGGTGATCTGTCTGGGTTGTGTTGGGAGGCTTTTGAGCGGCATTCTACAGCTCGATGCCCTTCTTTCCCGCACTTGAAACATCCCATTTGCTTCTTGGCCATAGCCGATGGTTTCACTGGTTCGTGTCAACTCAGGCGGTGAGCGGCTCCATTGTTTTCCTCAGCGGTGCCTCTT
>NW_015428818.1:0-1199 GCF_001527695.2 Protobothrops mucrosquamatus | reverse complement strand
TAAGCAGTATAACATCAAATTCGTTTCTTTTACATCCAAATTTTGTGTAATACCTAGGAGAAACAACTGAGGCGAGAAAGTAATTCTTCTTTTAAAAATTTGCTGTAAATTCCACCACAATTTTATCCAAAAGGCCTTAATAACCTTGCAAGTCCACCACATATGAAAAAAAGTTGCATCTTGTTGTCCACACCTCCAAGTGTTGGAGGTATAATGTTCTTGAGGTCACTTTCTCTTAGATAGAAAGAGCAGTTTTCTCCCGTCCCTTGTTTTGATAATGGATTAATCAGGTTTCAGGCAGTTTGCTTCTTACTTTGTGAGAATTAACTCTCATGACATGGAAAATGATTGGCATGGCAGGGGACAAAGCAATGCTGTCAGATCAGCTTTCTGTGTAGGTATATCTAATGCCTATAGAAGAGCAGGTAACCTATGACCCTTGTAATCTTACTTTCAGAAGCTCCATCCAGCATGTTGAAGGATGCAGACACATATTGCACAGTGTCTAGGAGGTCACAAGTAATGCTGTGTATTTTGAGAATATGATTGTTACCTGGCCTTAATTTAACAAGTAATGAACACCATAATTAATATAGGTTGGCAATACTAGAATTTCCTGATGAAACTGTAAAGTAGTAGACCATTTGTAATGCTACAAAAGTTCTAGTTGTTGGACTTGTTAATGACCTCCAAATAATAATAATAATAATAATAATAATAATAATAATAATAATAACAACAACAACAACAACAACAACAACAATAATAATAATGACTATGTGAATCAAAGTACAGAAAAACTGCTGCAGGCTGTGAAAACAGAGAGCACTATAAAAATAACAGAAACAAAGGCAGAATATAAGGAAAAACGGCTGGATGACAGATTAAATAGACGGAAAACCAAAGCTTTGCATGTACAGCATTTGAAAAACATTGAAGGAAAATGTGATAACAACTTGACATGGGCATGGCTTAAGATGGGAACCATCAAGAAAGAAACGGAAGGCTTAATACTGGCTGCTCAAGAACAAGCTAATGCCATGAAAGTGAAGACACAAAAATCCACTGACAATCCAAATTGCCAACTTTGCAATGACAAAGTTGAAACTGTTTCACATCTAATTTGTGAGTGCAGCAAAATTGTGCAAACTGATTACAAAGCTAGACATGACCAAGTTGCTAAATTAAGCCACTGGGCA
>NW_015428817.1:0-1199 GCF_001527695.2 Protobothrops mucrosquamatus | reverse complement strand
TCTGTTGGAGCCCCCACCCTCTGGAACGAGCTGCCCCCAGAGATCCGGTTGATTCCGGATCTCCCCTCCTTCCGCCGCGCCCTCAAGACATGGCTGTTTCAGCAGGCAGGACTGGCCTAGGGATATTTTAAACTGGTTTTTAATTAATTTTAAAACATGAATAGGCCTATTGTATATATCTTTTAATTGATTTTAAATTGTAGATTTGTATTGATTGTTCTGTTTTTAATTGGCTGTAAGCCGCCCTGAGTCCATTGGGAGAAGGGCGGGATATAAATGCAATAAAACTTCAAACTTCAAACTCCTCTGGGTCTTATGATTGTGAAGGCCCTAGAACACGGGTGTCAAACTCAATCGTGTCACATAACGTATTGCAATGTATCGTGATGTTTTTTGCCTTTGCGGAGCCGGGGTGCCCATGACCTGTGCGTGACGCATCCGGCCTGTGGGCCGACAGTTGAACATCCCTGCCCTAGAACGAAGCAGTCACCCATTTTTGAGCTCTGCCAAACTATCTCTCCCACAGGGAATAATTTTTTCTGGATTTCTTTTTATCAAATCCTTTTAAAATCTCCCCCAAAACTGACACAGTTAATAAACACTTCCCTGATCTCAACTACTTATGGTCAACTGGACTTCACCTCCAACATATGGCAGTGAAGCATGAGAAATTATACACCGTACTATGCTACTGGGGGTCAGATGCCATCAGCTAGAGAAGGAAAACACCATTTTCACATCACAGTCGAGTGACTTATATCACAAATAGTCAAGTCTTCCTCACAGGCTGGAGTCAAGATGAAAGCACATCATTAAGAACATGGTAGGAAAATAGTTGTGGCATGACTCTTCCATGGTTAAGACCACGAGGGAAGTTTCTCAAATCCATTGTTTTACACCAGTATTTCCCAACCTCAGCAACTTAAAGATGTGTGGACTTCAACTCTCAGAACTGAAACTGAAATCCACATATCTTAAAACACTAGCTGGGGAATTCTAGGAGTTGAAATCCGCACATCTTAAAGCTGCTGAGATTATAAAAAGACTGGTCTACACACAGTCTTTAGCATTTGTACCCAGCATATCCAGAGACTGGGGATTTGGAAACAAATGAACACCACATTAGGAATGCTGCAAGGACTTTAGTATTCTTTCAGTCACTCCTTAGAAACGCATGCCAACATTTAGCAGCCTCCTCA
>NW_015428816.1:0-1199 GCF_001527695.2 Protobothrops mucrosquamatus | reverse complement strand
GATCATAAAATAGAGAAAGTCATAGAAAATGATAAAATTAAACTGCTCTGGGACTTCAGAATTCAAACAGACAAGCACCTGCAACATAACACCCCGGACTTAACAATTGTCGATAAGAAAGACAAAAAAGTCTGGATAGTGGATGTGGCAGTGCCTGGAGACAGCAGAATAGACGAGAAAGAACTGGAGAAGATAACAACATACAAAGACCTACAAATAGAAATAGAAAGACTGTGGCAAAGGCAAGCCAAGGGTAGTACCAATAGTAATGGGTGCCTTGGGTGCAATTCCAAAACAACTGGAGCACCACTTGGACACAATCATCGGCATTGACAAATTCGCCATTAGTCAATTGCAAAAGGCGGCTTTACTAGGAACTGCTTCCATCCTGCGACGAGATCTGTAATAACATCAAACATCCACATCTGCCTATCCCAGGTCCTTGGGAAGGACTTGGTAGGTAGACAAAATGCCAAATCCAGTCTGAACATCTGGCTGACTGTGCGATGATCCATAATAATAATAATAATAATAATAATAATAATAATAATAATAATAATAATAATAATAATAATAATAATAATAATAATAATAATAATACAGTTGGAAGGGACCTTGGAGGTCATCTGGTCCAACCCTCTGCTCAGGCAGGAAACCCTATACCATTTCGGACAAATAGCTGTCCAGTCTCTTCTTAAAAACTTCCAGTGTTGGAGCATTCACAGCTTCTGGAGGCAGGTTGTTCCACTGGTTAATTGTTCTAACTGTCAGGAAGTTTCTCCTTAGTTCTAGGTTGCTTCTCTCCTTGATGAGTTTCCACCCGTTGCTTCTTGTCCTGCCTTCAGGTGCCTTGGAAAATAGCTTGACTCCCTCTTCTTTGGGGCAGCCCCTGAAATACTGGAACACGGCTATCCTGTCCCCCCTCGTCCTTCTCTTCATTAAACTAGACATACCCAATTCCAGCAGCCGTTCCTTATATGCTTTAGCCTCCAGTCCCCTAATCATCTTTGTTGCTCTTCTCTGCACTCTTTCTGGAGTCTCAGCATCTTTTTTACATCGTGGTGACCAAAACTGGATGCAGTATTCCAAGTGTGGCCTTACCAAGGCATTGTAAAGTGGTATTAATACTTCATGTGATCTTGAACCGATGCATTAACCGATGCATTAATTACCTTTGAATTCCTGCTCTGTTGTCTATC
>NW_015428815.1:0-1199 GCF_001527695.2 Protobothrops mucrosquamatus | reverse complement strand
TAGGCAGTTTTTTTACTGATTCATGATCAACACAAACAAAAACAGTATGGCAGATACAGAGGTGTAGAAGCCTTTCTGGTCATTCACAGTTACGACCTTTGCAGCATCCCTATGATCATGTGATCAAAATTCGGATGCTTAGCAACTGGTTCATATTTATGACTGTTGCTGTGTCCCAAGGTCATGTGATCACCTTTTGTGACCTTCTGACAAGCAAAGTCAACAGGGAAGCCATATTCACTTAACAATCGCGCTACTAACTTATCAATTGCAGTGATTCACTTAACTTATCAATTGCAGTGATTCACAGTTACGACCTTTGCAGCATCCCTATGATTCATGATCAACACAAACAAAAACAGTATGGCAGATACAGAGGTGTAGAAGCCTTTCTGGTCATTACTTCATAATGTCTCCTATGGCAGAAATAAAAGCTTTCAAACGTCTTCTGTAGCCAGATAGGAATCCTTCTTTTCTAGCTTTTGGGATTATCCCCCCACTCTTCATTGAAGAATTTTTCTAGTTCAGAAATATTCTTGGAGTTTTGCCATGCACTGCGGATGTGGGGAGTGTGAAGGCCATTCCAAGGACTTTCACTTTCTTTCCTGAAGGAATTTTAGGGTTGATTTGCAGGTATGCTTTGGTTTGTGCTGTTGCTGAAATGTCAACCACTTTTTGGCTTCAGTTTCCTCACTAATGGTAGAACTTTAGTTTGAAGCTAAGTTGATCTCTATGTCAACTTTAGAATGAGCATGGCTGCAGCCATTTTTTCCTTCTCATTCCTAGTTGCCACATAGCATGGAGGCAGGGGGGTTTGCCAGGTGTTGCGCTAGACAAAACAGACTTTGTCTCTCTTGCTTTCTCTCATGGGAACCAAGATCATCGGCTGCTCCAGAGACTGTGAGCTGGGCGTTTCATGAAAAGCCCGCCGACATGCTGAATGGGGAAACATAGTTAATTTTTGTTTCATCAGTCCTAGTCATTTTATTCCAAAACATTAACAACAACAACAACAACAACAACAACAACAATAATAATAATAATAATAATAATAATAATAATAATAATAATAATAATAATAATAAAGTTGGAAGGGACCTTGGAGGTCATCGAGTCCAACCCCCTGCTCAGGCAGGAAACCCTACACCATTTCGGACAAATGGCTGTCCAGTCTCTTCTTAAAAACTTCCAGTGTTGGA
>NW_015428814.1:0-1199 GCF_001527695.2 Protobothrops mucrosquamatus | reverse complement strand
GAAAGGCCCCAAGAATTTTGGTCCCAATTTCTTGCTGGGCAATTTGAGGCGTAGATATTTAGTTGACAAATAAACCTTTTCCCCAACTTGGAATGTTCTTTGGGGAGCCCTCTTTTTATCAGCCTGCTTTTTATAGGTTTCAAAAGTCTTTTTTAAAGCAGTTTTTGTGTTTCTCCAAACTTCTTCCCACCCCCTCACCTGCTGGTCAAGTGTCTGGGAAGCGGAGGGCAACTGAGGATATTCAGGTATTGGGCTGAACTCTTTTCCTGTGGCCACTCTGAAAGGCGTGTAGCCGGTGCTGCTGTGCACAGAATTATTGTATGCCACCTCCGCAAAAGGGAGGAGATCTGTCCAGTTCGTCTGTTGGTAAGAAACGTAGCATCTAAGATATTGCTCTACCATTTTGTTAGCGGCTTCTGCAGCCCCATTGGTGGCCGGATGAAAAGCAGATGATAATCCTTGAGATGATCCAATTAATGTAAGGAAACTTCTCCAAATCTTCGCTGTGAACTGCACCCCCCTGTCCGAAATTATTCGCTTAGGGGCGCCATTCAGCCGGTAGATATGTTTCAGGAACAATTTGGTCAGTCGTTGGGCAGATGGGAGTCCTTTGCAGGTGATGAAATGAGCCTGCTTCGAGAACACGTCTATTACAGTCCAGATGACAGTATTTCCACTACTTTCAGGTAGGTCTACTATAAAGTCCATAGCTATTTCTTCCCATGGTTGAGAAGGGTCTGCCAAAATTCAGCTTCCCACAGCATGCTGTCTTCAAGTAAACTCCCTTTTCTCATGATATATTTTTTTCCCCCTGAATCTTTACCAGCTCCTCTCAAGGTTAGAGGCAGTGGACGGAGTTCAGGACCCCAGGTCGTTTGGAAAGGATTTGAGATCTTAGCATGATATTATGGTTCCGGCTAATGAAACACTTCAAAGAACTTACAGGCATTGATTTTCCTAAAAGTAATTTATTGTTACAAAATGTCGGCACAGGCATAATGGAAGGTTATGCTAAGATCTAAGTTCTCTTCCTCTGAGCAGTTAAATTATCAGCATGTTCCCTCCCTAAATTAGCTGTCATATATCACGTTATCCAATTAGTGTGAAGGTCAAAGGTTTCCTTCCTCTTTCTTTCCCGGGCTTTTCCCTCCACCCTCTTCTGCTCTGCATTAACCCCAAAAATACCAGACAGTTCTGCA
>NW_015428813.1:0-1199 GCF_001527695.2 Protobothrops mucrosquamatus | reverse complement strand
AGAAGGTGACCCTAACTGCTTTATGACTACTAATGACAGCTGCAAAAAAAGACTGATTTCAATACTTAATGTTACTAAATATCCAACACCTTGCATATCCATATTTTTCTACTTTTCATAGTAATTTTCTGCTTTAGAACCGTTTTATCTCCTAATGTTGTTGGCCAAACCATGAATTGGCCCAACCAAATGCTGAATTGTTTGTCCCTGGTGCAAAATAGCCAATTATCACACAAGGCTGGATATGGCAACATGTTTATTTTATACTGCACACTCATGTGCTTTTAGGACTAAATCATAAATCCAAAGCCTCCAGTACACAAATTAGCATAGCTTTTATACACTTTTGAAAAATAAAGGTACATGATTATTAGCACTTAAAGGCAACAAGCAACATTCACATCCATGGTAGAGGATGGCCCTCCCAGAAGATAGGTTCATTACTAAAATATTACACCTCTCACCCTTCTGTCTATAAATGATAAGGCTGGTAATTAAATATTCAAAGCAAGCTAATTTATCTGCAACAGGAACTGTTAGCCTGGTATGAGTTCCTTGATAAGACTATCACATAGCCTTCCAAGAATTTTAGGGCAAAAGGATGAGCAAAAAGGAGCGGCCAAAGAGAAAACATCTGAAAGCAAAATGAAGGTTTGTCAACAAAATGGGGCTTTTCTACCTAAAATTAGCTATAATAACCAGTCCTACAATGTCTAACACCTAATGTCAAATGTCAACATAATAAAGATACTGCATACCTCAGTGTCCATATTAAAAAATACTGTGTAGAACATTATGGATTTGGTGAAGTACCGAAATTGCTAGATCAGCTAGAAGTGGCAGAATTAAGTAACAGAGAGAGTTTGGCAGTTTATCCTACCTCAAAGAGTTGAGGATTCAGATACTACCACAAAGAGTTGAGGATTCAGATACTACCACAATAACCACACCACACAGCTCACACCAAACTCTCATATATATTATTACTTATTATTATTATTTTTTTTTATTATTATTTTAATTTCTATACCGCCCTTCTCCCGCAGGACTCAGGGCGGTGCACAGCATATTAAAAACAGATACAATAACAATATACAAAAATAAAACCCTTCTAAAACCAAATTAAAAACCAAATATTAGAGGCTGTGTTCCAATTAAAATTATACTTAAAATCGTCCCTAAATAAAATCCTCCTTAGG
>NW_015428812.1:0-1199 GCF_001527695.2 Protobothrops mucrosquamatus | reverse complement strand
TCACCCCAAAATGGTGAGTTCTAGTCCCGCCATAGGTGTGAAGGCTGGATGGGTAACTTTGGGCCAATCACCAGGAGACTGTGAGTTCGAGTCCCGTCTTAGTATGAAAGCGAGCTGAGAGACTTTGGGCCAGTCCATCTATCTCACAAGGTTGTTGTTGAGGGAAGGACGGAGCCTAAGTTATGTTCAGTGCCTTGACCTATTTAGAGAAATAATAAAGGTGGGATAAAAGTCAACTTTATTAAAAATAAAAATAAGTAAGTACTTCAGTCCCCAGGCGGAGAGTGTTTGGGAAATAATTACAGTATATCTGGCCAACGGTGTCTCTTTTCGGTTACTTTCCCCAAATCCTTGGACCAGGTCAATTTCTACCTTTGGGGGCCCAAGGCCCATCCAACCGGGACATCCTGAAGCCACGTTTTGGGCCCTGAATCTTGCAGAGTTTTCCTAGCGCAAAGCATGGCTGCCGGCCGGCTGGCCCCACTCCATCTCTGGAGACCTGCACCTTCCAGGTGGCGGGTGGGGAGTTTGGTCCCAGGTGGGGAGGCTCCTGACACGGCAGGTGGGAGCCCTTCTGGGGTGCTGGGGCTGAGCCCCCTTTTCTCATCTCGTCCCCCAAATGGGCCTTCAGGGGAACGTCTCTTCCTCCGGACAAGCCCAAACCAATGAGACCCTGGCGAGGCCCACAGAGCCGGCCGCCCACCCCAGCAGTCCAGCCCCACCAAGGAGGCTGGATGTTGCCATGGTGAGCTCCGGCCAATGGGGTTAGGGGGAGCCCCTGACGTCACCAGCCGAGGCTCTGATTGGCCTGGACCGGAGATTGGAAAAACCCTCCTCAACCGCCTGCCTGGCCTGTGAAGGGATTGGCGGCTCTGGAGGGGCTTCTGCAGCCGCCCTGGAAGTAGTGGTCGTTTTTCAGACTTACGACCGTTGCAGCATCCCCATGGTCTCCTTGTGGGGAAAGAGCTCATTGCTTTTACAGAGTTGTGAGAGGACATGGTGGCCTGTGGAGCAAATGCACTGCATACACTTTAATCTCAGGAGCCTGGCTTGAAGCTGCAGAATTGTATCCAGGAAGGTCTCCTAGCCAGAATCTGCTGATAGGATAGCAACTTTAGGGACAACCCCTAGGAACTGAGAGCCATGAAAGGAAATTCCTAAATAAGGGCCGGGGGAGATAAAATTAGAGTAGCGGGAGA
>NW_015428811.1:0-1199 GCF_001527695.2 Protobothrops mucrosquamatus | reverse complement strand
CCCTTAGGTCTAGTTTAGAAATTTTTTTCCCTTTCGAGAGGTGTGACAGCATGTCTTTCATGAGGGGCAGAGGGTATAGGTTGCTTTTACTGATTGTATTCAGGGCACTATAATCCACGCATAAGCGTAAAGAGCCGTCCTTCTTCTCTCTAAAGAGGACCGGGGCAGCCACTTTAGGCTTGGCTGGCTCAATGAACCCCCTTTCTAGGTTTTTCTTTATGAATCTTTCCATTTCCTCTTTCTCCTTTGGGCTCATGGAGTATAATCTGGGTTTCAGGAGTTTTGCCCCAGGCTTGAATTCAATGGCACAGTCCGTGGGTCGGTGGGGGGGGGGAGCTCATTCGCCCTCTCCTCACTGAAAACTTCACCAAGGTCTCTATATTTCTCTGGTATTTCTGGTAGTCCCTTTTCCTCTCCCATGGATGCTTTTTCTGTCCTTAATTCTGGTAGCCCCCCTTGGGATTTTAAGTCCATAGGGTCCCCCTTCGGGAATTTGATTTCTGCCGTCCTCCAATTCACCCAGGGGTTCCATTTTTTTAAACATTCCATCCCTAGGATCATCGGGTATTCCATGCCTAGGGTCACCACAAATGTTATGTCCTCCTCATGGTTGCCCAGGGAGAGGTGTATTGGTAAAGTGGCTAAGGTAGCTGCCCCCCCCTGCTATGGACCCATCTAACTGGCCAAATGAGATTGGTTGTTCCAGTCTCTTCGATGGAATGCCCAGATTCCCCACTAGCATCGGGCTAACGAGGCAGCGGGTACAGCCAGAATCTATTAAGGCTTTCACCTTCACGGCTTCAGGCATTGGGGGAATTAATATAGTCACTGTCTTGAGGATGGGTGCAATGCGTCCACTTAGCAGGGGTTCGCCCTCCGAGCTGTCATCTGAGGCATCCACCGGCCCTGCGGTGTAGGCTGGAGTTCTTTCCCCCTGATGAGTAGAGGTGAGGGATTCCACAGCCTCCATCATTCTCATGGCAGGTTCTTTTGGCTTAGTTGGAGACTTTCCGGATTTGCTGGCCGGTGATCTGTCTGGGTTGTGTTGGGAGGCTTTTGAGCGGCATTCTACAGCTCGATGCCCTTCTTTCCCGCACTTGAAACATCCCATTTGCTTCTTGGCCATAGCCGATGGTTTCACTGGTTCGTGTCAACTCAGGCGGTGAGCGGCTCCATTGTTTTCCTCAGCGGTGCCTCTT
>NW_015428810.1:0-1199 GCF_001527695.2 Protobothrops mucrosquamatus | reverse complement strand
TCAATGTCAATGCAACCTGAGTGATGCCTGAACATAAAAGAACAAGTTGTAATAAGTGATTTTTTAAAATATTTCTGTAGTTATAATAATGTTTCGTCCCAACATGAAATGTAAAAAAAGTAATCATCATGTGCTGCTTAAGTATTTGCCATACATTATATCTTATCCAGTTATTAGTTCGATGTGAATTATTGTTCTTAACTCTTATTATTTTAGGAATAATGTACTTTTTTCTAATTTGAAATACAATTTTTTATTATGTGCACATTTCTCCTTTATGGAGATTGAGATATATTTTGATGTAATATATAGAATTTATAGAATGTGATTTCCCATCTCTTAGTAACAAGGCTTGTGCTCCATTTACTACACTATTATACTTTGATTCATAACACTGATGCAGTAAATTAAAAATCTGATTTATTTTCTGCAAGGAGACATGTAAAACTCCTAAAGCTAAAATAGAAAAATATGCAACAGACTTCATTCAACATTTTCAGTGTAAGTTAAGGGAATATATCTGATTCTAAGATCAGTTTAGCATGGTAAATAAATAGCATTCAATCAGCACTTTCTTAAAAGATTATCTAGAATTACTTTTGCCCACAGTGAACTTCTGACATTAAAGGATTACATTTTTTAGAGTTGAAAACACTTCAGTTTCACTGTATTTTATGAGACTGAACTCTTTATGTTACATTAATATTATGGTCACCATGTTGTCAGTGTGGCTAAGAGAAATTTGGCTTTCTTGTGTCTATACAGTACATTGAAACCGAGTTTGAAGCTAACCTACAGCCTTTTCCACTGCTATACCAGTTGCTGAACTAAATTTTCTTTAAGCATCTGTTCATTCTTTTTAACATACTTGCTTCATCCTTAAACCTACAAGAGAATGAAAATATTATATATACAGACACAGACGCTCGCTCGCACGCACGCACACATACATACACATGCATACTTCTAGTAATACATCCTGTGTTTTTTAAAAAAAAACAACTACTGAAATTGTTACCTTTTATTTTGTTTCAATTACAGACCATAGGAACACACAGAAATGTGTTCATTAATTAAAAAGGTTATTGTGGGGTCATAAAGGCAAGTATTGGAGAAATAAACAAATAGAGACTGTGGGAACATGAATTCTGCAATTGCATAATAAACAGTTATTTCAAGTGGAGTACTGTGTATTGTTA
>NW_015428809.1:0-1199 GCF_001527695.2 Protobothrops mucrosquamatus | reverse complement strand
AGTGCCTTTGTCTTGCAATGTATATTTACCCTGCCAATCTTAGAGTACTTGAAGTCACCTGCTATTACATTTCCTCATTTGGCTGTCTCCCTAATTTCTTTTCCATCCCAAGGTTATCCTCAGAGTTAGAATCAAGGAGGTAATTGTACAATATTAGGGCTGTGCATTTCAGTTTCTTTAAAGTGTTTTAGTTTATAGGGTAACCTGCCTTCCTCAGAATAAAGTGGTCTCATAATGAAGTGGATCCCAGTGGCCACAGTGGCTAAGAAAAGCCAACTTAGTAATAATACATTCAATTTCTATAAGGCAGACAACAAGTCTATCTACCTTGCTGCTGGACAACTTTTTTCCCCGGTTTCCTCCCAATTGTCAGAATTTAGGATATTGCACAAGTTGGCTTCTCCAGATAATTTCAGACCTTCAGCAATGAAAGATCTGCCTTCTACCTGCTAACCTCTTGACTTTGCTTCATAATTTGATTGAGAAGGATCAGAATGTGAATCTAATTTTTTGACAGAAACATGTGAGCCACACAGACTAACTGAAGCTAGTAAAAAAAAATTTTTTTGTCACCCTGATATAAAAAAGATGTTGAGACTCCGGAAAGAGTGCAGAGAAGAGCAACAAAGATGATTACAGGACTAGAGGCTAAAACATATGAAGAACAGTTGCAGGAACTGAATATGTCTAGTTTAATAAAAAGAAGGACTAGGAGTGACATGATAGAAGTTTTCCAATATTTGAGAGGCTGCCACAGATAAGAGGGGGTAAATCTATTCTCCAAAGCACCAGAGGGCAGGACAAGAAGCAATGGATGGAAACAAATTCAGGAGAGAACCAACCTAGTACTAAGGAAAAACAATTAATCAGTGGAACAACTTGCCTCCAGAAGTTGTGGGTGCTCTATCACTGATTTGATTTGATTTTGATTTTATTAAATTTATACCCCGCCCTTCTCCCGGAGGACTCAGGGCGGCTTACAGCCAGTTTAAAACAATAATACAGTACAATACAAAATTTAAAAAGATTTAAAAGTAACTATTCAGATTTGGCTGCTCCTACTAAAAATTTAATTTAAAACCCCCTTTAAAATACCCCTAGGCCAGTCCTGCCTGCTGAAATAACCAGGTCTTAAGGGCGCGGCGGAAGGAGGGGAGATCCGGGATCACCCGGATCTCTGGGGGCAGCTCGTTCCAGAG
>NW_015428808.1:0-1199 GCF_001527695.2 Protobothrops mucrosquamatus | reverse complement strand
GTTCGCAGAAACTTTTTCTTGCTGCGGGGGCGTTCGCGTTCTAGCCTTCCTATTTTCCCAGAATAGAAGACGAGGGAAATGAACAACTATTCTAATGTCTTAGATCTTAGGATCTGAATGAGCACGGAGGGAGGAGCAGGGCCGTACGGACGCCGCCCTATTCACATTTGCTTAGCTTATTCAGCGCCGAGTGGCATAGCTAGGAGGGAACCTTCTGGCTGAAGTGCTGTCCTACAGCTGATCAGCTACAAAAAAAGAAAACATTTTTTTCAAGAAGTATTTTGTCTAGTGGGACAGTTAGCTAGACATAAAGACAGATACAGTAATTATAGGTGCTTGTTTTATTATTTATTCAGTATCCTGCCTTTATTATTTTACACATAACTCAAGGCGGCAAACATATCCAGCACACCTTCCTCCTCCTGTTTTCCCTACCACAACAATCCTGTGGATTGAGTTGAGAGAGAGATTGGCCAAAGTCACCCAGCTGGCTTTTATGGCTAAGGAGAGACTTGAACTCATGGTCTCCAGCTTTCTAATCTGATGCCCTAACCATTGATAAAAATACTCTTTTCTGCAAGAAATTGTGCTTACCGGTAGTTCTCAACTTATAACAGTTCATTTAGTGACAGTTCAGAGTTACAACAGCACTGAAAAAAGGGACATGGCTGTTTTTCATATTTACGACTGTTGCAGCATCCCCAAGGTCATGTTGTCCCCAAAACTGATGAAAAACATCAGGCACGAGATGCAGGTTTTGTTTCCTTTTATTGAAGTGCTTCAGCAAAAGGGGTCCCAGCCAGCAAAATGCCAAGACCCAGAACAATGGATTAAGAAAGCCTTATACAATTTCACTAAAGCAGAAGGCAGGACAAGGTGGACCTAGGTATTTGCAAGACCGCCTCCTACCAAATATCTCCCTTCAACCAGTCCGCTCCCACAGAGAGGGCCTCCTTAGGGTACCGTCGGCCAGCCAATGCCGGCTGGCGACCCCCAGGGTGAGAGCCTTCTCTGTGGCAGCTCCTGCCCTCTGGAATGACCTGCCCCCCGACCTACGTACAATTGCGGACCTGCGCCTCTTCCGCCGAGCCCTGAAAACTCATCTGTTCCATGCGGCCGGCCTGGCGTAGTTTTGATTGGGTTTTGTTAGGGGTTTTATATTTTAGAGCAGGCTTTTATGTAATATTTACTGTGATTTT
>NW_015428807.1:0-1199 GCF_001527695.2 Protobothrops mucrosquamatus | reverse complement strand
CCATGTCAGACAAATGGCTGTCCAGTCTCTTCTTAAAAACTTCCAGTGTTGGAGCATTCACCGCTTCTGGAGGCAGGTTGTTCCACTGGTTAATTGTTCTCACTGTCAGGAAGTTTCTCCTTAGTTCTAGGTTGCTTCTCTTCTTGATTAGTTTCGACCCGTTGCTTCTTGTCCTGCCTTCAGGCGCTTTGGAAAATAGCTTGACTCCCTCTTCTTTATGGCAGCCCCTGAGATATTGGAACACTGCTATCATGTCCCCCCTCGTCCTTCTCTTCATTAAACTAGACATATCCAGTTCCAGCAGCCTTTCCTTATATGCTTTAGCCTCCAGTCCCCTAATCATCTTTGTTGTAATGTTGACTGTTGTAAGTCAACATTATCAAGTGCTTTCAATTTCCAAAAATGTACAAATAGAAACATCAAATTAGGGTTTGCCAGGTAAACTCATTTGCAAACCCCTGCGCCCAACCCAAACCCCAAATTGACACAATGTGACTGCTGTGCTATCACAACGGGCTATGCCTGAAGACCCGAATAAGACTGAGCGTGATCCCCAGAGTCTCACACAACATGCTGGTGATTTCATTACATACTGAACTTCAAAGTACCTCATCTTATTTAATCTAGGCCAGTGTGTGGCGCGATCCCAGCTGATTTTTCTCTAGGCTAGACAAACAAACAAATGTCCTTCCAGCTCTACTATTATTTGCTTCCTGGCAGCTATGTAGATTTTTTTTCCTCCCCCTGTCACAAGGGGTGCATCCCATGAGATTGCATAAATAATTCACTCAGGCTTGCATACCTGTTGAGGTACTACTGTTAAACACATCCCTGATCTGTTGAAGCAATTCTCCCCAGTCTCATGTCCTCAACTATGATGAGACCACAATTCTCAGAATTCCAGGTGAGCAGAGGACCCCTAAACAATAGCAAGTAGTTAAAAGTTCTCTGGATCTCATTGCTGCCATCTAGTTATCTGGATTTCTCAGCCTAAGTTTGGTAGCCCTGAATAAACCAGATCCCTTCAACTTTTTCCAGAGATCTTGACAAGGCAAGGGTAAAATGTCAATATGGTACAGTAGGTGTGACAACTCAACAGAAACTCTGCCTGTTTTTAATGTTCATTGCTGCATGTAAAAAGGAGGCAGGGCTTCGGTCACGCAGCTGGGCCCTCCATATTGACTTTTTTAAACCACCTC
>NW_015428806.1:0-1199 GCF_001527695.2 Protobothrops mucrosquamatus | reverse complement strand
CTCTTCTTCTTCTTCTTCTTCTTCTTCTTCTTCTTCTTCTTCTTCTTCTTCTTCTTCTTCTTCTTCTTCTTCTTCTTCTTCTTCCTTATCATTTTGGAAATTCTATAGTTTTTTTCTAATAAATTTAGCTTTGCTAAAGGAAAATAGATATTTACTTAGACCTTGAGCCATTTAAATTGTAAGTATGCATTCAAAACAGTTTTCAACTGGATGCCATTGTAAGCAGGTTTTATTATTTGTAAGATTTCTACATTTACCAGGGCATCATCCCTGTTTGCCCACCTTTCTGCTATGTGACTTTGCAGTACTTTGGAAGAAAGTTTGCTCTTAACACCTATATAGTTGAGAAACAGCATTGGCTGTAAGTGTTTTGCTCATTCAGCAGCACCTGCATATCATAGATTACAAAATCTACAGACTAGAAGTCAGAATTCTGTGAGAGTGGGAGATGGGCTTAATTCCCATTTTTGGAAACTCTAATCCAGATTTACTTCCCTCTACTTTAATTTCTGTAGTAAATTTCACATATTAGTGAATTTGATTATTGCCAATTCAGTTTCTAATTAGTTTCCATGCCTCTCTGGGTGTATGTGTGTGTATTTGTGTTTGTGTGTGTATATGCTTTGGCATGTATGTATATATCTATATATATATTTGTATCTAAAGATTCCAGAAGCCAGTTTAGTAGTTAAAGCAGCAGGCTAAAAATGCAGGTACAAAGCCAGCTGGGTGACTTGGAGCTCTGTCACTCTGTCTCAGCCTTGGGAAAAGGCAAGGGCAAACCCCTTCAGAAAATCTTGCCAAGAAAGCTGCAGGGACTTTCCAGACAGTCCCTGGATATAAGAATGACTTGAAGGCTATTTGTATGTATACATTTCCTCATAAACATAAAAAGGCCATAAACTTCTCCCACTGTCATTTTATTGGGACTGTTAATAACTATAGTAAATTCACTGATACTTGTAAATCTGTACAACATTCATCAATTTGTTGCATAGTTGCTAGTTGTATTTAATTTTGGATATGTTGGCTCTTTAAAGAACAAACACAAATTGGAATGTGCTTAATTCTTTCTTAAATTGAAGAAGAAGAAGAAGAAGAAGAAGAAGAAGAAGAAGAAGAAGAAGAAGAAGAAGAAGAAGAAGAAGAAGAAGAAGAAGAAGAAGAAGAAGAAGAAGAAGAAGAAGAAGAAGAAGGAG
>NW_015428805.1:0-1199 GCF_001527695.2 Protobothrops mucrosquamatus | reverse complement strand
TGTGCGCAGGGCGTCCCGGTCCAGAAAAGGCCGCAACTGGTGAATCAGGCATACCTGATAAAACGCCCCCCTGGTCACGGCCGACAACTGGTCTTCCAGCGTCAGCCGCGAATCCAGGAGGACCCCCAGATTGCGCACCCTCTCCGAGGGGGCCAAAATTTCGCCCCCTATAGTCAGCGATGGAGTCAGCTGACTATGCCGCGGCACCGGCAGCCACAGCCACTCGGTCTTGGAAGGGTTGAGCCTGAGTCTGTTCCTCCCCATCCAGACCCTTACGGCCTCCAGGCAACGGGTCATCACGTCAAGGGCAGAAGACATCTAAGGTCACTTCCTGCCCTATGATTCTACCCTCATCCGATCATTATTTCATAAATTATTTATTTGTTTGTTTGTTAAATTTATTTGCCACTTATCTCACTGTGGGACCACTTTAGGTGGTTTATGATAATTTTAAAAAAGGAAGAAAATTAAAGAAATGTTAACAGAAGAGAAGTAAAATAAGAGAACAAGAAAATAAACAGTGAAAGGGACTACAACAAAAATACATCAATATGATAACCAAGAAGATGGATGGGTGGAGAGAAGAGCACAGAGAGGTGGAATCTGCCATCAATCCAGCCATAAGGATGCATAAGATAGTTCTTCTCCTCCATGCTGCTTTCAGATACTAACATTGTTATAACATACATATATAATATTGCCAGGTTCTATGCAGCAGTGTTTAAAATCCATCAGATGGTGATCTGTACCATAAATTAGTTTTAATGGGGGATCTAGTTCATCATTCTAGAGTGTGACCTGCTGTGTTAGATTTAGTTTGCAACATATCACCTTTTATGCTCCCTTACACCCATTTAATGTTCCTACTCATATTCAATCAGAATAGAGCTGGAAGAGACCTTGGAGGTCTTCTAGTCCAGCCCCCTGCTCAAGCAGGAGACCCTATATCATTTCAGATAAATGGATTTCATTTCAGACAAGTGGCTTCAGACAAGTCATCCTTTTAGACCTTTTGTTTTTATATAGACTTTGTTTTATATCTTTTATTTTTTTAGACTCTGATGTGTTTTTAATTGATGCTATTTAATTGACTGCTCTTTTTCCAAAATAAAGCTTTGATTTGATAGAAAAAAAGATATTTCACAATGGATAAAGTATGGGCTTCATTCACTTATCAAAATACTTTCTTAGCAGAAAAA
>NW_015428804.1:0-1199 GCF_001527695.2 Protobothrops mucrosquamatus | reverse complement strand
CGGCAATCTTAATTCCAACTTTTGATTCATCTAGCCCTGCCTTTCTCATGATGTGCTCTGCATATAAGTTAAATAGGCAGGGCGACAGAATACAGCCTTGCCGGACTCCTTTCCCAATTTTGAACCAATCAGTGGTTCCGTGTCCAGTTCTCACTGTTGCTTCTTGACCCGCATATAGGTTTCTCAAGAGACAAATAAGGTGGTTCTGGTACTCCCATCTCTTTAAGAACTTGCCACAATTTGTTGTGATCCACACAATCAAAGGCTTTAGCATAGTCAATGAAGCAGAAGTAGATGTTTTTCTGGAACTCCCTAGCTTTCTCCATGATCCAGCATATGTTGGCAATTTGATCTCTAGTTCTTCTGCCTCTTCGAAATCCTGCCAGTACCTCTGGAAGTTCTCGATCCACATACTGCTGGAGTCTAGCTTGTAGGATTTTAAGCATAACTTTACTTGCATGTGAAATGAGTGCAACGGTGCGATAATTTGAACATTCTTTGGCATTGCCTTTCTTTGGAATTGGAATGTAAACTGACCTAAATGTAGACTGGAGGGCAATTGCTCCCTTCTACTGTTGCTTCTCAGTAACCAATATTTAAGGCATTCTATCTATGGTTCAGGAGATTTTAAAAAGTTACTAATATTAGGTTTCAGGCTTCATGCATCATGGCTTGATTCATTACTCTTTCCTCCCAGCTACCGTAGTATTTAGGTAACTAGAAAACCTTCAATAAGTTGGTTAGATGATAATAATAATAATAATAATAATAATAATAATTAATAATAATAATAATAATAATAATAATAATAAAGTTGGAAGGGACCTTGGAGGTCATCGAGTCCAACCCCCTGCTCAGGCAGGAACCCTACACCATTTCAGACAAATGGCTGTCCAGTCTCTTCTTAAAAACTTCCAGAGTTGGAGCATTCACCGCTTCTGGAGGCAGGTTATTCCATTGGTTAATTGTTCTAACTGTTAGGAAGTTTCTCCTTAGTTCTAAGTTGCTTCTCTCCTTGATCAGTTTCCACCCATTGCTTCTCGTCCTGCCTTCAGGCGCCTTGGAGAATAGCTTGACTCCCTCTTCTTTGTGGCAGCCCCTGAGATATTGGAACACTGCTATCATGTCCCCCCTCGTCCTTCTCTTCGTTAAACTAGACATACCCAATTCCAGCAACTGTTCCTTATATGTTTTAGCCT
>NW_015428803.1:0-1199 GCF_001527695.2 Protobothrops mucrosquamatus | reverse complement strand
CCTTGGGCTGGGCCAGCTGGTGGTCGGCCTGCTCCGTCTCTGCCGCTTGCCAGCTACGCCTCGGCCGGCGCAGGGGGCGGAACCACGCATGCGCGGCGCTCCCGGGCAGGGAAAGTCCTCGACTTACGACCGGTTGGGTAGTCCTCAACTTACGACCGGTTTAGTCCTCGACTTACGACCGGTTTAGTCCTCGACTTACAACCGGTTGGGGTCACGGCATTAAAAAGGTTGAGAACCACTGCCTTACCCGGAGATGAGCTTGCTCGGCCTCATCTCTTGCTCTGATCTCCAGGCTGCCCTCCTTCCAGGGGTGCTTTCTGCTGGGCCCGGAGGTCACCTTTCAGCCCCCCCCCCAAAAGCACTCCCTCTGGCCTGCTGTCATCTGGACCGGATGGAGAGGGAGGTAGACTGTTCTCCCTTCCAAAGTAAAGTCCCTCTGGCTTGCCCATTCGGTCATCCCCAGAGGACAGGGGCTTTGTGTCCCCCTTGTTCTGTGGCTGCCGCTGATCCCTGCCCTCCCTTTCCAGGGGTAGCAGGCATTTTATTGCCTCATTCCTGCACCTGTCACTCTCAGCCTCCCTTTGTGCTCTCAAAGGCCCCTGAGAGAATGGGGCACCTTTGAAAGGGGCAATAAAGACACCCAGGCTAGAGAGCGGACCTAGTTTGAAATCTTCCACTTCTCTAGGCAAACTTTGAGAGACCCCCAGGTCACCGAGAGAGTGAGAATCTCACCGGACAGTAAAAATCTGCACCCAAGGTAGAATTGTACCTATCAGGAAAAATGCAGGTTCCTTTTGAGAAGTTACTCATAGGGGATGACCAGGCTGGGTCCGAGGGGGGGAGGGAAGGGCCAAGCGGGCCATCAGCCATGAGTCCCTTCGCGCCCACAAGAGAGCTAAGTCCAGCCCACCTCGAGTTCCGTTGTCTCTTACCTGCCACCAGTTTGCGTTGACCGTTAGTTGGGCAGATTCTGGTGGAGAGCTTGAGCTTCCGGTCAACCTTTATGTTCCTTTGAACTGCCCGGATCTCCTGACTTCCCTGGCGCTTGACATTACTTCAATTAATTGGATTGCAAAGGTAGACTTTGCATTTTTTGCCTTCTTTGCGAACCAGAGTTGGGGTTTGGGGGGGAGGGTGCCCTCAGTCTTCCTCCCTCCCTCCCTTTTCTACAAAGTGAATTTAGAGGGGAGAACTGTCTC
>NW_015428802.1:0-1199 GCF_001527695.2 Protobothrops mucrosquamatus | reverse complement strand
ATTTTCTGAGATTGTGGATTTGGGGTTTTCATGAGCTGTAAGCCATAATCATCACAGTTATGACACATCACGGCTTGAACTATCTTGCTTTGCATGTAATGAGTCTATCTCATATATTAGGTTCACCTTTTAAGTTGCATTACTGAAATAAATGAACTTTTGCACGATATTCTAATTTTTCGAGTTTCACCTGTACATGAGCAAGTTCATCTCCCAGTTGGTTCTGACATGCTGGACTAAAAATTATTCACATCGTCTCCATTTATCTAAGTGAGGGTTGGGCAATTAATTTTCCCAAGGGACCACATGAGAAACTAGGACTGTTGTGGAGCTCCCAGCTGCACTCCACCTGCTTGACCACAAGGGTGCGCTTTGACTGAGGCGACAGTGGATGGCCAAGCCCCGGTGCCTCACTTGATGACCACCACCTCCTCAGGCTACTGCAGGTGAGGGGTAAGTACTGCGTAGGCACAGAAAAGCACTTTATCTCCTCACACACACACACCCCGTAACCACCAGCAGAATGAAAGAGCGCATGACAACTGCACAGATTCATACCAACTCGGCTTACTCTTCCAGCCCCAGCATGTGTTATTTACATTGGTTTCTAACTTTCAACTGACTTCATGCAGGTTGGATAGGGGCAGCCAAAGGGCTGGATGTGGTCCAGGGCTGTATAATGCCCAGGTCTGATCTAAATCCTAGCAAGTTGCCTGGCAAGTGGAGTCAAAAACCTTGGCTCTTATCATCATCTAGGTCAGTGATGGCGAACCTTTTAGAGACCGAGTGCCCAAACTGCAACCCAAAACCCACTTACGCATCGTCAGGTGCCGGGTGGGTGTGGCCCATTGGCGGGGTTTGGCCAATTGGGTGGGTGTGGCCCATTGGGTGGGCATGGCTGCAGTAGTAATGGACTAAAAAGTTCAATCAATCAATTCCAACTTTGCAAGATCTTTTTTTTCCCCGCGAGAAGTTGAAATTGACTGATTGATCGAACCTTTTTTTTTTTTTTTTGCACACGCCGGCAGAGGCCTAAAGCGAAAAGGTTTTATAAAACCCAGCTGAAGGCCTAGGACTGGGGCGACGGCGCACGTGCCCACAGAGAGGGCTCTGAGTGCCGCCTCTGGCACCCGTGCCATAGGTTTGCCACCACTGATCTAGGTCCTGACATCTTTATGCATTGAGCTACACTTCCTCCT
>NW_015428801.1:0-1199 GCF_001527695.2 Protobothrops mucrosquamatus | reverse complement strand
TGCAGCTCATTCCACACTCCCTCTCCATTCCCACCACATACATTCACCCCGTCCCTATTCATCCTCAACTTCCCCTTATCCAACCCACCCTTACCATCGTCTCCTCCCCCATGGACCCTCCCATACTCCACTGCTTCTGCTCCTTTATTCATGTCTCCATGGGGTCTTTCATCCATCCATCCGCCCCATTCTTTTCTTCAGACTATCACTTCCCAACTTCTCTGATTCACGGGGGCACACGCGTTCCCTGGTCTTTCATTATACCCTTCGTTCCGTTCTCCTGCAACCCCAGCATATTCCGATCCACCTTCTGCCGTTTCTTTTGTGCCCTTATTCACGCTGTACGGGGATCCTTCGCCCCCTTTACACTCTCTATGGGAGTTCTTCATCCTATAACCTTTGACGGATTCTCGGGCAGTTTTTCCTCTGCCGAGCCTCCCCATTGAGTTCAACATAATTTCTTCCTCTCCCCCTCCAATCGCGCCATTGCGTGCGTCCCCTATTTCTTCCCCTAATACCTTCTTCCACACCCTCCGCCCATCCTCACAACCAACGCTCACCCCACTCTCACTTGCATTCCAACTTCCTTCATACCACCCCTCCTGTCGCAACCACCCCCCACCCCCCACCCCTTCCATTTGCTCCCACTCTCTGTCACTCACTGGGGTCTTGACATCCTTCAAACTATCATTCCTCCATCCGCTCCGTACTATTGCCTCCCCACTGCTTTCATCCCCGAAGGTCCATGTATCTCTCAACTTTCCATCACGCCATTCACTGCATTCTCCTGTACACCCAACGCTCCCCACCCCACCTTCCACTACCCCCCTCACGCCCTCAACTATACCGTCTAAAGGTCCTTCATCCCCCTTGCGCATTCCACTGGGGCCTTTACCCATCTTGCAACTGGCTCTATTATTATGGGATTGCTTGATTCCACTTACTCGCGGGGAGTCGTGTGCTCTACCTTCGTAATCCTTCCCCACCGAGTCCAGATTGATCCCTTCTTCTCTCCCTCCAGTTGCAACGTTTCGTGTGTTTCCTACCTCTTCTCTTTGTAACTCATTCCACACTCTCTCTGCATTCCCACAGCATGCATTCACCCCGTCCCTACTTATCCTCAGATTCCCTTTATCCAACCCACCCTCTTGTTGCAACCACTCACCTCTTGTCATCCCTAATACTACCATTCCACTACC
>NW_015428800.1:0-1199 GCF_001527695.2 Protobothrops mucrosquamatus | reverse complement strand
CCTGCAGAATGGGATCTTGTTTGTAAATTCCCGGATAGACAGGGAGGAGCTGTGTGCCAAGACTGCAGACTGTGTCCTTCATCTGGAGGTGATTGTGGAGAAACCTCTGAGGTTCTTCCATGTGGAGGTGGAAGTCAAAGACATGAATGACAATGCTCCCGTCTTCTCTGCCAGGGAACAGATCCTGAGCATGGCTGAATCTGTAACATTCGTTACACGATTTCCATTAGAAGGAGCCTCTGATGCAGATATTGGTACTAATGCTCTATTGACTTACAAGCTCAGTCCAAACAACCATTTTGCTCTTGATTCAGGAAATAATGAAGATGAGAGTAAATCTGTAGTACTTGTATTAAAGGTTCCACTTGACAGGGAGGAGAGCCCTGTGCATCATTTAATACTGACAGCCACTGATAGGGGTGAACCAAAACTCACAGGAACTGTTCAGCTAGTCATCAATGTGCTGGATGTTAATGACAATCCTCCTGTATTTAACCAATCTGTTTATAGGGTAAAGTTGCTAGAAAATACAGCTAGTGGGTCCTTAGTTATTACTCTGAATGCTACAGACATAGATGAAGGGATTAATAGGGAAATCTCTTATTTTTTTACAGATAGCCTAGCTCTTCATGTTACAAAGATATTTAGTATAAATTCTGATACTGGGAACATCAGCGTAATTGGAAAATTGGATTACGAAGAAAGTAAATTCTATGAACTTCCAATTCTGGCAAAAGATAAAGGCAGTTTTCCATTATCAGGGCACTGTAAGGTTCTCATAGAAGTGTTGGACATGAATGACAATATTCCAGAACTATCTGTGAATTCTCTCTCTGTGCCATTGCCAGAGGACTCCCCTCCAGGGACTGTGGTAGCCATCCTCAGTGCTTCTGACAGGGATTCTGGCAACAATGGACAAATCAACTGTTTCCTCTTTCCCCCTGGAGTACCCTTCAAACTCGAGTCCACATTCAAGAACTACTACTCCCTGACTGTTGGCGCAGTCCTAGATCGAGAGCAGGTGGCTGAGTACAGGATGGTTGTGACAGTGGAAGATCAGGGCGTTCCACCCCTGTCTTCTAGCATCAGCCTCTTAGTGCCTATCAGTGATATAAATGATAATGCTCCAGCCTTCACACAGCCCTTCTACACAGTCTTTGTGAAGGAGAACAATCCCCCTGGTGCTCACATCTTCACAG
>NW_015428799.1:0-1200 GCF_001527695.2 Protobothrops mucrosquamatus | reverse complement strand
AACTTTAAAAAAAAATGGAAGGTAATTCCCACTAATTTTAAGAAGTTTTATTTGCAATGAAATACACCTAGGTCCTTAGCAATTTAGTTTAAACCTGTCATTATACAGCAGAACATTAAGACACAAATGACTGATGTAATCTTACAAATAACCTTATCACAATAACTCAGCATATACAAAACCAGCAATAAGTCATTTACTATGAACAATTAATGTTCAGTTATCACACTAACAATATATATATATATGAGAATGGGAAGGAAATAATGAAAAATATATCCTTAACGTTCCATAGATTTTGCTGGTGATGACTGTGTAAATGTTCCAACATCTGATTTACTCCTTCTTTATGAAAGCATAATACAAGATTTTTCAAAAGAAAAATGCCTTGTATATTTATGTAGGCATAGCAAGTTTTTTTAAAGTTTATTCTAGTTTCTTGCATTCTACTTTTCATTGAAAAATAGTTACCAAAGCAGTTGACATAACCTCACTGAATCCACCAGTGAACTTCCTCTAAATTCTTATTTATGGTGAAAGGAAGGAAGGAAGGAAGAAAGGAAGGAAGGAAGAAGAAGAAAGAAAGAAAGAAAGAAAGAAAGAAAGAAAGAAAGAAAGAAAGAAAGAAAGAAAGGATGATGTGTCATATAGTTCTTTTTAAGCAAATAAGCTTATTAAAAAGCAATTGTAACTTAGTAATGCAACGGAAGTAAAAAAAAGCTCATTCCATAGTGAATATAAATCTAGATCCTATTACTGTTTTACTGTTTCTATTAATGGCCAACATCAACCTTCACCCAGATTATTGACTATAATAATCATCTCTGTGCTGAAATTAGGCTGTTTCAAAATATAAGTATGTGCCGTTATTCAGACTTCAGCACAGCTATATTTGCTCCTCATCTTAATTAACTATTTATCATTACATCTAAAGTAAGATTATTAATATCAGCTAAGCTTTTTTTAAAGGTAACTTCAAAAACTAAGTTTCTGGTATTTATATGGGGCTCCCCTTGAGGAGCATCCGGAGGCTCCAGCTAGTCCAGAATGCGGCCGCGCGGGCGGTGTTGGGAGGGACTCGTCGCTCCCATATAACACCGCTTTTGCGTGAGCTGCACTGGCTGCCGGTGGCCTTCCGGGTGCGCTTCAAGGTGTTGGTTACCACATTTAAAGCGCTCCATGGCATCGGACCTGGGTATC
>NW_015428798.1:0-1200 GCF_001527695.2 Protobothrops mucrosquamatus | reverse complement strand
ATCGGACAAACCAACAGAAGAATAAGTGCACGCATTGAAGAACACAAGAACTCAGTCAGAAAAGAGGAACCAACTTCTTCCCTGGTCCAACACCTTAAAGCCACAGGACATAAAATTGACTTTAAAAAGACCAGAACTATTGCCAAAACTGAACACTTTAACAACAGAATAATCAGAGAAGCCATCGAGATAGAAAAACACCCACACAACATGAATAAATGAGATGATACCTCCCGCCTACCAGCCATTTGGAAACCCGCCCTTATTGACAAACGATTCCCTAACACAAAGAATGACACTAGACCCACACTCACGAAAACCACACAGGATGTCACCACCACACATCCACGCAAAAAACAAACCCAAACCCACACCGATGATGAGGCACGACCACAAACCAGAAGCCAGACCACAGCTGCATTATTAGCCATTTTAAACCCCTCCAATCCATACATAAAGCAAACTGACACCCACCATGAAGATATGGCACGACCACGAACGCGAAGCCAAACAACAGCAACGCAGCTCTCTATCTCAAATCCCCCTGCAACTCAGACTAATCTGAGCACAACAAAGCCCCCACCCAAACAGAACACACCCCCATCCAATCAGAGCACAGCCAACCCCCCATCCAATCAGAGCACAGCCAAGCCCCTAACCAATCAGAACACACCTCCACCCAATCAACTTCCTCACACATCTCAACAGGCTACACCCCAAAATACAATCCACGATGGAAATAGAAGCCAACAACCAAGTCCCCTTTCTGGACGTCCTAATCTACAAAAAACCCAATGGCTCCCTAGGACACACCATCTACCGGAAAAAAACACACACCAACCGCTACTTAAACGCATAATCCCACCACCACCCTGCAAAGATCAACTCCGTAGCCAAGACCCTCATCTCCAGAACCAAACGCCTAGCCGACAAAGATCACCTGAAAACTGAATTACACACTCTCACAAATGTACTAATCTCCAACGGGTTCCAAAGAAATACAATTACCAACCTAATCCAAAGGGAAACACCCCCCAAGAACCGAGACATAGAACAGTACAACGACATCGCCCTCCTCCCCTACATCAAAGGCACCACAGATAAAATCAGCAAAATTCTCCACAAACACAATATCAAGACAGCCTTTGGCACCGACCAAAAAATAGCCAACATCTTAAGAAACCCCAAAGACAGGATCCA
>NW_015428797.1:0-1200 GCF_001527695.2 Protobothrops mucrosquamatus | reverse complement strand
GTAAATTCCACCATAATTTTATCCAGAAGGCTTTAATAACCTTGCAAGTCCACCACATGTGAAAAAAAGTTGCATCTTGTTGTCCACACCTCCAGCACTTGGACTCATAATTCTCATAAATGCGAGACATAGTTGCAGGATCCATGTGCCATCTATAAAACATCTTATAAAAATTCTCACGTAAATTTTGTGCCTGCGTGAATTTCACATTTCTCACCCATATCAACTCCCAGGTATCCATAGATATTATTTCTCCTATATTCTGAGCCCATTTAATCATACAATCTTTAACTAGCTCAGTGTCTGAATCCAATTCTAATAAAACATTATATATCCTTCTAATATGTCCTTTAGCATCATCCCTTACTTGTTTCAAAAAATTCCCATTTTCCATAAAAGAAGCAGTTTTTTTATCAATTCGCCATCTCTCTTGAATTTGTCTATACACAAGCCAAGAAAAGTCTGGATATTTCCGTCTCAAAACATCTATTGATTTGAGGCTCCATTCACCACTACCACTCAAATA
Source organism: Protobothrops mucrosquamatus (assembly GCF_001527695.2). Taxonomy (NCBI): domain Eukaryota; kingdom Metazoa; phylum Chordata; class Lepidosauria; order Squamata; family Viperidae; genus Protobothrops; species Protobothrops mucrosquamatus. The sequence continues at coordinate 674 of NW_015428797.1, read as the reverse complement.
TAGCAGATCTTTATAAGATGGCGCCTCCATAACCACAAATCTAGGTATAGTCAGAAAAATATGTGACGGTATCACCCAAATTGGAAGTTTAACATCAAACTTAAAAAAATATTTTTGCCAAACTCTCAACAATGCAGCCCTTAGTATATGATTTCTAAAAGTTTTATCAATCTTTTTTTGCATAAAAAGATAAGCATGCCACCCAAAGTATAAATCCCATCCTTCCAAGTTCAAAATTCTCTTATTGGATAAATTAATCCAATCAGTCATCCAAGTCAATGCACAAGAATCATAATAAAGTATCAAATTTGGAGCTTTAAGTCCTCCACGTTCTCTAACATCTTGAATAATCTTGAATTTAACACGAGCCTTCTTGCCTTCCCAAATGAAGCGATTCAAGTCTCTCTGCCATTCTTTCAAGTTAAGTTCATTTTTTAAGATAGGTATCATCTGGAACAGAAAGAGAAACTTAGGCAGAATGTTCATTTTAATGGCCGCAATACGACCCAGCAAGGAAAAATGAAGTTTTTTCCACATTGATAAGTCTTTTTGTACTGATTTCCACAATTTCTCATAATTATTCTGATAAAGTTTCATGTTAGAGGAGGATAAAAAAATTCCCAAATATTTAACCTTACTAACCACTTCAAAACCTGATAGTTGCATAAGTTGTT
>NW_015428796.1:0-1200 GCF_001527695.2 Protobothrops mucrosquamatus | reverse complement strand
TAAGGGCCCTGTAATCCATTGCCTGTCTCATATCTCATTTACATTGGCGGTAATCCCTATCCTCTATCAGCGTTTAGGTAATGACTTTGGATTAAATTGCATTTCTTGTAATTCTTTACTTTGAAAATCTCAACAACATCTCAGAAAAGACTTCCTGAATAGGCCTGTCAACGGCCCGGCTGACGCCGACGCTCAAACACAGAGGCCCGAAGAGTAAAATTAGCTTTTCTCGACATCGGTTTGAAACGCCGTAACCCCCTTTCCGAGTTGCCTTGTGGTAACTCGCTTCGAGTACGGGGGGTAATCCCCGGCTTACGATCACTGCGGACTTCAACATTTTCGGTGGCTCAGCGAGACAGTTGTTGAGTGAGCTTGGCCCCATTTTACGACCGTCCCTGCCGCAGCTGCTGAGTGAATCGCTTCAGCCGTTAAGCTAGTGACCCGGTTCTTAGGTTTTCCCGTTGACTTTGCTTGTCAGAAGGTTGCAAAAGGGGATCACAAGACACACCCCGGGACGCCGCGACCGTCATAAATATGAGTCGGTTGGATTTTGAACACGTAACTGTGGAGATGCTGCAACGGTCGTTAAGGGAGAAAAACGGTCATAAGTCACTTTTTTCAGTGCCGTTGTAACTTCCGTTCATTAAACAAACTGTTGTAAGTCCAGGACTAACTGTAGATACACAAAAATTGTGGGCGCTCCAACACTGGAGGTTTTTAAGAAGAGACTGGACAGTCACTGGTCTGAGGTGGTACTAGTGCTCCTGCTTGAGCAGGGGGCTGGACTAGAAGACCTCCAAGGTCCCTTCCAGCTCTATTCTATTCTATTCTATTCTATTCTATTCTATTCTATTCTATTCTATTCTATTTTCCAATATCTATTCTATTCTACTATTCTATTCTATTTTCCAATATCTATTCTATTCTATTCTATTCTATTCTATTCTATTCTATTCTATTTTCCAATATCTATTCTATTCTACTTCTATTCTATTTTCCAATATCTATTCTATTCTATTCTATTCTATTCTATTCTATTCTATTCTATTCTATTCTATTTTCCAATATCTATTCTATTCTATTCTATTCTATTCTATTCTATTCTATTCTATTCTATTCTATTCTATTCTATTCTATTCCATATTCTATTCTATTTTCCAATATCTATTCTATTCTATTCTATTTTCCAATATCTATTCT
>NW_015428795.1:0-1200 GCF_001527695.2 Protobothrops mucrosquamatus | reverse complement strand
TGCCCACCCAACTTCCTAGCCTTCCAATGGGGTGGAGAATTTCTAAAAGAAAGCAGTGCACCACAAATGGAAGGTAAGAGCCCAACAACTGGAGGGAATCTTATATCAGAATAAAATCTGTGTCTGTGTTATTTTATTGTTCTTTCCATGATGATGTGCATCTATCCCATCAAGCCCAAAGAAAGCCCGGAATGGTATAGGATCTCCTGCCATGAGCAGGGGGTTGGACTAGAAGATCTCCAAGGTCCCTTCCAACCCTACAGTACTATTCTATGTTCCTTGAGTGAGCAGAGATTTGGGGGCAATAGTGAATTATTACATGCCAGGATCATTTCCCTCAATTATTAGATGGCTGCCCTTTTGTTTTTCAAAGCAAGAACGATGTGCAGTCTGTTAAAAGAGCCAGCTTGGTGTTGTATTGAATCGAACTGAATATTCTTTATCAGCCAAATGTGATTGGACACACAAGGAATTTGTTTCTGGTGCATAAGCTCTCAGTGTACATACAGTGCAAACAACAAAGTGATGATCATAAACTAATCATAAATAACTTAATGGTTAAGGTTTTAGCCTAGAAATCAGTGTTAGGTAAATTGGTGAAGGTCTGAGCTGGGTGGAATCTTTCTTGGGAGGAAAGGGACTGCATTAAACCTATTTTAAAGCTTACTCTACATTTTTGTGTCTGTTTCACACTCTTCAAAATGGCAAGACACTCACAACAACCAGGGCTTTTTTTGTCATAGAACGCCCAGAACGGAGTTCCGGCACCTTTTTTGGATGGAACCTTGTAGGGTAGGCAAGGCGGGTTGTATGACGTGTGTGAGTTCCGGCACCTTTTATTTTTACAAAAAAAAGCACTGACAACAATAATTTGCAAAGCGCTTCAAAGCAGGCTCTTCATGGGGATTACTCACATGAGTAGGGGCAGGGACTCAGCGGTTAAGACAGTGGAAAGCCGACAGCCCAGGTTCGAGACCCAAGCTCCATGTGATGGAGTGAGCTCCCGTTCTCGCCTTAGCTCCTGCCATCCTGGCAGTTTGAAAGCATGCAAAAGCAAGTAGATAAATAGGTACCACTTTGGTGGCAAGGCAACGCTGCTCCGTGACATCACGCTGGCCACATAACCACGGAAGGAAGGAAGGAAGGAAGGAAGGAAGGAAGGAAGGGAGGGAGGGAGGGAGGGAGGGAGGAAGGAAGGAA
>NW_015428794.1:0-1200 GCF_001527695.2 Protobothrops mucrosquamatus | reverse complement strand
TTCGACTGAATCAGCTCTTATAACATGACCAAAGTATGACAGCTTCTATTTGGTGATCTTGGCTTCAAGTGATATTTTTAGTGAGGTTCTGTCTAGGACAGGGGTGTCAAACTCAATTTCATTGAGGGCCGCATCAGCATTGCGGTTGCCCTCGGGGGGCCGAGTGGGTGTGGCCAGGGTGGGTACAGCCTACTGGTGGGCGTGGATGAAGTGGGTGTGGCCTACTGGGTGGGCGTGGCCAGCTCTACATTGTTTGCATCAACGGTACCTGTGGGGGCCTGGGCAGGAGTAGGACAGATCTGAGGGTCTCTGGCAGAAGGGGGTGGAACCGGGGCAAGCACCAAGGCATGGTCCATTTCTTCATTCCTCACAAAGGGTGACACCTCCCCAGCATGCACCCAGGGGGTGGGGCCGATGCGGCAGGGGCTGGTTCCTCGCTATTTCCAGACGGCCTTGTGGAGCTAAGACTGAATGCGTTTCAGCATAGATGGCCACCACAAAATTGTACATTGGCTCCCGGCCGGCCTGGGCCAGGGCCAAGGCAGCAGGGGCCGTTCCCTCACTGTTTCCAGGATGGCTTCACGGGCCACATGAAACCACTTTGCGGGCCACATCCGGCCCCCGGGCTTTGTGTTTGACATGTCTGGTCTAGGACTTTATTTTTGCAGTTCATGGGCTGTGTAATAGTCACTTCCAGCACCACACTTCAAATGCATCCTTTTTTCTATCTGCCTTTTTTTAGAGTTCAAGTTTTGCAGCCATAAGTAGTACCGTATATACTCGAGTATAAGCCGAGGTTTTCAGCCCATTTTTGGGGCTGAAAAATGCCCCCCTAGGCTTATACTCGAGTCAATATTTTTCCCCAGTTCTTTGTGGACTTACAATATCCGAGCACCGTTTAAAGAGACACCGAAGGAAGACGGTGCCCAACTGCGCGCCTTTCCCCCTTGGCGGGGTGGTCTTTTGCAGTCTTTTGCTCGGATATTGTAAGTCCACAGCAGCGCGGGCGGCAGCAGCAGCAGCGCCGCAGGGAACGGAAGGGAAGGGGGGAGGGCCGTACCTGGAGCATCACAGGCTGGGAACGAGCTGGGCGGCGGCGGTGGCGGCGGCAGGAACACGCCGGGAACGAGCTGGGCGGCGGCGGCGACAGGAACACGCTGGGAACGAGCTGGGCGGCGGCAGCCGCGGCGGCAATGAGCC
>NW_015428793.1:0-1200 GCF_001527695.2 Protobothrops mucrosquamatus | reverse complement strand
GGTCGCTAAATAAACAGTCGTTAAGTCGAGGACTACCTGAACTGCTACAGCGATGATATCCAGAGGCACCCAACTTTTCTTCCCAACAGTGCTAGCAAACAGCGCAAATTTAAAGGATAACAAATTCCAACACCTCTTTCCTTTTCTTTCTTTCTTTCTTTCTTTCTTTCTTTCTTTCTTTCTTTCTTTCTTTCTTTCTTTCTTTCTTTCTTTTTCTTTCTTTCTTTCACACATACAACACAATCTACTATTCTCTTTGTGAGCTACGAGGCTCTCTGCAGAAAAATAATAATAATAAATTCTGCACTCAATAAGTAAGGCTACCTGGTGTTTTTTTTTCCCCTCTGGGGGAGAAATGCAGTAAGGATGGGGGCTGGATTCGGAGTCAACATTCATGAGGTCTCACCTCTTTTCCCTGCCCACAAATTCTCCCGCCGTGGGAATTGCGCCAGGCCAAAACGCTCGAATTTGGCTTGGCCAAGAGGAAGATTCTAATTCTGCAATTCCTCCTTCCCCCAAAACGGCCGCCCAAAACCGGGTCCTCCGGCTGAGCTAACTTTAAACTTCCACATTCTCACTCTGAAGCACAGCCAAGTAGTATCACTTCTTCTAGGAGAGGCGAGTTCGAAAGAAGCTGCGATTCGGTTCCTAGAGCAGAGCCCGGAGACGGGGCGAAAACAGCCACCAGCACGTCCGCTTGGACTTGGGCTCGACAAAGAGAAGTGTGACTTTGCCCCGCTACAACATGGCAACAAACACGTGCGGCTTCCAACAACCACTTCTGCTCCCAGGGCTTTTTAAAATTATTTTTCCAGCTTTGTGACTGTCAAGGTTAACGGGTTCTTTTTGTCTTCTGTCCTCCAACATAAATTCAACCAGCGTGGGAGGAAAAAAAAAATTATCTTTTCTTTGCGGAAACAAAGGTTCAGATCCCTGGGTTTCCTCCCCCCCCCCATGCTTTCAAAGAAACAAACCACTGTCTCCTTGGTGAGCTGAGGTTCTCCAGAACATAGCAGAGATAAGCTACAGAGGAGAATTATTTGGGGCCCAGGGCTGAACTGGGGGATCCTTGGTGCTCTCTGAGCTTGGTTCCTTTCTTGCAGACCTCTCGTGACCCACCTAGGGAACGTGATCAGGGCTTGAAGGAAGTGGGGTTTGCAGGGAGGAGGAGGAGGAGGAGGAGGAGGAGGAGGAGGAGGA
>NW_015428792.1:0-1200 GCF_001527695.2 Protobothrops mucrosquamatus | reverse complement strand
GTTGAAATGTGTGCCTCCAAGCCATGACAGATTGCTTGGGCTGGAAGTGTTCCTTTAAAACTTTCTTCAGATCGGAGTATGACACCGTTTCCAGCGAGGCCGGGGCGATTAGGTTCTCGGCGATCTCAAAGGCGTCTTGCCCACAAACGCACAACATTGTGGCAGCCTTTAAGCCTTCCTCCCTTATCTGGTTTACGCGTAAGTAAGTCTCGACTCTTGCAACATAAGATTCCCACCTCTCGGGGTGAGAGACGTCGAATTCTGCTAAACGCCCAACTTTCGCCATGATCGAGGATCAGAGTCTTCTTCAGCCGCACGCACCCTCCAGTGATTTCGTACTGGCAGGATAACGTTGACTTCCACGCCGTTTTCCTCTTCCGGACTTCTTTGGGTGAGTCTTCAAGCTTCCCTAGCTGTATAGACTGGATCCCACCTTCGTCGCCAGTGTTAAGTCCGGAGAATAATGGCGCTTGAGACGAAGCATTTCTAACAAGTCTTTATTCTCTGCTTCCAATCTACGAACAACGACAAGCCCAGAGGCGCGCAAGCCTCTATATATACCCTCCGATCCCCGGGCAATTCCAACCAATCACAAGGCAGTCCTTTCCTGCCCTGCGCATGCGCGCAAGGCCGGCGCCGCTCAGTCTGGTCCCGGGCAGCTTTTGCAAATGCCCGGGACTCTTGCAACTTTCCGCGCCTGCTTCTGCAGGCACGGGACACAACAATAGTAACAATAACAACTCTACCTTGTGGGAAAGATTTTTTTTTCTATGAGGAATGATGCTCGTGGACCATCACATTAATATGCATCCGTATTCCAAAGCTCTGCAATTATATTATAAAACATTGTGATACAAGCAAAGCAGTTTCAAGGTTATCACTCTGTACATAAACCAATTTGATTGCTAAAGATGTCATGTCTTCAGCTGCAATGATCACTTGAGATAAAGCTGTCCCTCTAATGACTTCAATCAATTCCATATAACCACTTACGTTGTTGGATTTGATTTTTTTTTTCTTCTCTATTATTTTTCTCATAATTCTGAGCATTCCTTTATTTATCACCTGGGTGGCCAGCGATTACTAATAAATATTTGCAGGTGCTAAGGGTCATAGAAACCCTGTAACATAGCATTAAATTGAAGTGCTGATGTGTTTTAAATCTCATGCAGAAGTTACTGAATATGCTGAATGGAAGTG
>NW_015428791.1:0-1200 GCF_001527695.2 Protobothrops mucrosquamatus | reverse complement strand
CAGTTGCAAGTTGAGGACCACCTGTAAAGACGAAAATAAAATTTGCCTTTCTGTGCTCTTTCCTATTTCCTCCTGTTCTGGAGAAACAAACCCCTGGATGGTTTCTGTAAATTTCAATTGAGCAAGTGGTCAGTTCCCAACTTAAGTTGCAAGGGGGCAATTAATTTAGAGAGGGATTTGAGGGTCCTCCCATTTGGGGGAGGGGGGACACATCATCTGCTTTGGAAGCCAGAATCAACTCTGTTCTGCTGCAGAGCAAAAAAGTTGCTTGGGGCAAGGAAGGCTATATGAATGAGGAAACAAGCTGCAGAAGTAGCCCAAGAGTGCTCCTGGGCATGCTCAGAGTGTGCAGAGCGGGGTGGAGTGTCATGATGCTTGGGAAAATAACAACTAACCGAGGCATGTCGTAGAGCAGGGGGTCTTCAAACCTGGCCCTTTTATGACTTGTGGACTTTCAACTCCCAGAATTCCTCAGCCAGTGGGTGGAGTTCAATTCCAAAAATCCCCCAGCCAGGGGGAATCTGGGAGTTGAAGTCTACCCATCTTAAATTTGCCAAGATTAGGAAGCCCTGCTCTAGAGGATGTTGGCCGGTCTCATGCTCTCAGCCCAGCCTACCTCGCAGGGGTGGCTTGGTGGGGGGAAATAGGGAGTGCCCCGTACGCTTTAAGCTCCCGAATGAAAGGCAGGCGATAAATCTCTTTTAACTAGAGAGACGTGAATCCTTCTAGTAGTTGGACAAGACCCAGGGCTTCTGCAAACCGCGGAGAGCTCCATCAAGCCCACATTCCTGGCTAGTGGGCTCTGCTAACCGGAGCGGCTATTTCTAGACTGGACCTTTGACGTCATATCTGGGCATAGCCCTCCCCTCTTTTGGGGGCAGAGCTGGTCCAGCGCGGGTTCAAGAGGATGGCAAGGGAGCAATGGGGGAGAGGGCGTCTTCATGCAGGCTGCTGCAGACGTGAAGGGCGCAAGCAGCTTTTGTGAATTGCAGATGCTCTGGGCAGAAGCCCCCCTCGGACCGGAGGGGGTGTCCTTCAGATTTGTGGAGGGTGTGTGTGTGTGTGTGTGTGTGTGTGTGTCATCTTTATAAAACTAGATTGGGAGGAAAAGGTGCGGCTGCGGCAGAAAGTGGGCAAGGAGACACGCCAGTGTTGGGTGTGGCTGCATCTTTCAGAAGCATCGCTTCCAAGCCTGAATCC
>NW_015428790.1:0-1200 GCF_001527695.2 Protobothrops mucrosquamatus | reverse complement strand
GCATGCATCCATTTGCTGTCTGCATTTATTCAGTTACTAAAACTTACAGGCAACTTCAGTCCAAAAACTATTCAGTGTCTTTTGCTACAAGCTAGCATTTTCAGAATATTGAAGGTAGCCATCCTAAACAGAATTAAGAATGAGTTGCTCTTTCTGAATAAAATGACCTTCTGGTGGAAACAGGATTACCTCCTACTACCAGGATCCTAACTCTGCTTATTAAGAAACAAAACTTTATGAGCTTTGTTATATAAGTTTTGTTTATTGCCATGTCTCTCCATTCTTTCTACTGTTTCTCAGTAAATGCATAGCACCACCTTAACTGATATGGTTTTCTTAAAATACTGGCATATTTTTTTTCTTTTTAAGTAGATTTAGTATTCTTTCATTTTCTCAATGTACTATAATTCAGTCATATGCAATCTAGATCCTAAATTTCTTGTAATGAAAGTAGGGTGATTCATGTTTGTCATTAGGATTGCTAAGAATATTGTTCAGAAGCCTTATTTGGAAATATTGTAACATGATTTGACCTGCTCATTTGCCAATCAGACCACAGTTTGACTCCTCCTGATCCAGAAACATTACAATATATTGTCATTTTCTGATACATAATTCATTGCATACAAAAAGCTTGTTCTACAACATGTCTAGAATGCATTGTGCCAATATGCCATCAGTTGAGGCAGGACCTGGAGATGTCAAATCCATAAATAAGTATGGATGAAAATGATGTGGATCAAAAATAAGAAGAGACTTCATTTGTAAAGACATTTTGCCTGTATGTAAGTTTTCACTTGAGTACTAATAGATAACAGGTATCCTTTGTACTAACCTGAATAACTCCTACAGAACGCCTCAGTTGGCACATGCTGCGCACATAAGCCCTTCCTACAGTTGCTCCATCGAAGTCCATGGCCCTATAAGAAAGAAGGGGAGGGGGATAAAATTGATAGAAGATAGAAGCACGTTATGTAGTCTTAGGGCAGACATAACTATGGCTTTCTGCAAACCCCTCGACCTGTCCTCAGTTACTACCAGTTTTCAGAACATTAGAATTCATTTTAGGCTCTAGTCTCAGAAACCATTTAACTAAGCAGGTCTGTTAAAAATATTCAGGATGCATTTTCATTGTATGGTGAGTCTGGCTGGTGTTAGCGTGAATGAGGTTGGGGAGAGGGGTTAGCATGTTGTCTGAAT
>NW_015428789.1:0-1200 GCF_001527695.2 Protobothrops mucrosquamatus | reverse complement strand
GGCGTTACATGGGAGCGACGAGTCGCTCCCATCACCGCCCGCGCGGCCGCATTCTGGACTAACTGAAGCCTCCGAGTGCTCCTCAAGGGAAGCCCCATGTAGAGAGCATTACAGTAGTCCAGGCGGGAGGTGACAAGAGCATGGGTGACTGTGCGCAAGGCATCCCGGTCCAGAAAAGGCTGCAACTGGTGCACCAGGCGTACCCGGTAAAACGCCCCCCCTGGCCACAGCCGTCAGCTGGTCTTCCAGCATCAGCCGTGGATCCAGGAGGACCCCCAAATTGCGTACCCTCTCCGAGGGGGCCAAAGTTTCGCCCCCTATAGTCAGCGATGGAGTCAGCTGACCATACCTGGGAGCCGGCAACCACAGCCATTCAGTCTTGGAAGGGTTGAGCCTGAGTCTGTTTCTCCCCATCCAGACCCGTACGGCCTCCAGACACCGGGCCATTGTAATATTTTTTTTTTCTTCCCTTTGTTTGCGGTGTATTTAATTGTGGAACTTGGCTCAACGCCCAGACATTTGGCTGTATGCCCAGACATTCTTATCTCTCTTCAAAAGTTATTATGAAAGACTGTTCAGCTTCTTATCTGACTGCCTGGCTAGCTGTACATTTCCCATAGCAAGGGAAAATACAAAGGAAGAATGGAATTTATTTTTTTTTGCTCTCTTCTATTTTGGTTGCAGTTAAAGTTTGATTGGACTATAATTTGGATAGTATTCATCTCTTCTTGACAACTTTTATTTTTATTTTTTATTTTTTTTTATTTTTTTGCCTGTCTATCTGAAGTCTCCTCCCTTTTCTTTTGAGAGTTTGATTTTTTTTCTACCTCACCTTTTACAGATTGATTTATTACTATTGTCTTTTTTGGAAATTGTTTTTTCCTGTGGCATTTTTTTTTCCCTCTCTCTAAATTTTTTTTCTCTTTTTTTGCCCATTCTTGCTCCCTCTGGATGGTTTTGAGATTTTTTTTTTATTCCTCTAAAGGATTTGGTTTTTTTTCCCTTTTTTTATCCTTAAACTACGCCTGGCCTTGTCTCCTGGTAATAGGAGGGCACTGGATTATAAATGGCTATCGGGCTACCTGATGGATTATAATTAGCCATCGGGCTTTTTGGTGGATTACAAATAAATACAACAATTAGAAGATGAGTGCCTCAAATTTATCCAAAGGGGTTAGGAAGGGTTCCTCAGCCCCCGCT
>NW_015428788.1:0-1200 GCF_001527695.2 Protobothrops mucrosquamatus | reverse complement strand
GCTTAGAGAGGTCTGTGAAGCACTGTGAAGCCGTATATAAGTCTAAGTGCTATTGATATTGGGAGGACGAGCAATTGTGTATAAATAACCAGCAAACTTCATTATTTCATTCAGTTATATTATTACTTAGTGTGGTAATGAAACATCTGCAGGAAAACAGCTAAGCTTGGGGAATACAAGAACCCCACAGTTCAGCCACGAGCAACATATGTACACAATTCTTGGAGTCAAATTTCAAACTTCTGCTAGAACGTCTTTTATCTTAGACTTTCTGAGAAATCCCTGCACTCTTTTTTCACCCAAAGCAAAATTCTTTTTTCCCCTTTTTATAAATATCCTTTAAAATGAATCACAATGTTTTGATCTTCTTAAAGAGACTAAGATTAGGTCTTTGCAAAGAAACATGCTAAATATGATGGAAATTGTGCAGGCTCATTCTAAAAGGAAGCTCATCTTTTTTAAAAAAAAAAAAAAAAATATTTGCTGGAGAATTTTTTTCCCCCATGAATTCCATCATGAAGTATAGCTCATGGTAAAAGTGTTCAAGGATTTTAGCAATTTCTTTTAGGTTCTTTGCTCCCTTGCATAAGACAATGCTATTGATTTTGGAGCATTTTTATTAGACTAATCATACTTTTAATATGCAACATGATCAATTCTCATAGTCCTAACTCTTTCTGTAATTCTTCTGTAATTATATAAATCTGTCTTCTTACATTTATTTAATAATTCATCAGTTTCTAATTTTTACTTTAACTACAGTTTCTTTTTTTTAATATAAACCTTTTTTCATCATTTAATTGCCTCATTTCTGCTTTAGTGCATTCCATGTATGGTATCTGAGGTGCCATACATTCTTCCAAAGTTTCAGGCAAATAATTGAATGTTTTAGTTAAATGTTTATGGGATGGCAAATCTATAAGCAAAACAAGATTTAATTTCTCTTGATAAGAATTAACCAGTTTATGAAATAAAGATGATGTGGTGCATCCTGAGATGATATAATAATAATAATAATAATAATAATAATAATAATAATAATAATAATAATAATAATAATAATAATAATAATAATAATAATAAAAAAGTTGGAAGGGACCTTGGAGGTCATCGAGTCCAACCCCCTGCCCAGGCAGGAACCCTACACCATTTCAGACAAACGGCTGTCCAGTCTCTTCTTAAAAACTTCCAGTGTTGGAG
>NW_015428787.1:0-1200 GCF_001527695.2 Protobothrops mucrosquamatus | reverse complement strand
CGGTATGGTTAGGAGTGCACAAACATTTCTAGGCTTCCCTATCTATGTTTTCTGGTAAAATACTTAGGAAAATCAGATTGGAGGAAAATTCCACTTAGGGTTAGGGTTAGATCCCCATGAAGTCATAGAGCAAAATGGACATTGACTACCAATTCGGAGTGCTTGGGTATGGTTAGGAGGCCACTTACTTTTCTAGGCTACCTTATCTATATTTCCTTGTAAAATACATGGGAAAATGCCATTGGAGGAAAATTCCACTTAGGGTTAGGGATAGGTCCCCATGAAGTCATAGAGCAAAATGGACATTGCCAACCAATTCAGCGTTCATGGGTATGGTTAGAAGGGCACTTACTTTTCTAGGTTGCCTTATCTATATTTCCTTGTAAAATACATGGGAAAATGCCATTGGAGGAAAATTCTTCTTAGGGTTAGGGTTAGGTCCCCATGAAGTCATAGAGCAAAATGGACATTGCCAACCAATTCAGAGTGCTTGGGTATGATTAGGAGGGCACTTACTTTTCTAGGCTGCCCTATCTATTTTTCTTGGTAAAATACATGGGAAAATGCCATTGGAGGAAAATTCCACTTAGGGTTAGTGTTAGGTCCCCATGAAGTCATAGAGCAAAATGGAGATTGCCAACCAATTCAGAGTGCTTGGTTATGGTTAGGAGGGCACTTACTTTTCTAGGCTGCCCTATCTATTTTTCCTGGTAAAATACATGGGAAAATGCCATTGGAGGAAAATTCTACTTAGGGTTAGGGTTAGGTCTCCATGAAGTCATAGAGGAAAACGGACATTGCCAACAAATTCGGAGTACCTCGGTATGGTTAGGATTGAACAAACATTTCTAGGCTGCCCTATCTATGTTTTCTGGTAAAATACTTAGGAAAATCAGATTGGAGGAAAATTCCACTTAGGGTTAGGGTTAGATCCCCATGACGTCATAGAGCAAAATGGACATTGCCAACCAATTCAGAGTTCATGGGTATGGTTAGGAGGACACTTACTTTTCTAGACTGCCTTATCTATATTTCCTTGTAAAATACATGGGAAAATGCCATTGGAGGAAAATTCAACTTAGGGTTAGGGTTAGGTCCCCATGAAGTCATAGAGCAAAATGGACATTGCCAACCAATTCAGAGTGCTTGGGTATGGTTACGAGGGAACTTACTTTTCTAGGCTGCCCTATCTATTTTTCC
>NW_015428786.1:0-1200 GCF_001527695.2 Protobothrops mucrosquamatus | reverse complement strand
TGCTTTTCCCATTGATTGACTTTGTGCCCTGAGGATGTCGGAAGGATCCGACGAAAGCTTGGCCCCTATGATTGTATGCTTTTAAAAGTTTTTAAAGGTTTTTTACTAAACTTTTAATTGTCTTATACTCTCCTGGTGTTCGCATTTTTATTTTGTATTATATATATATATATATATATATATATATATATATATATATGTATGTATGTATGTATGTATGTATGTATGTATGTATGTATGTATGTATGTATATACCGTATTTATTCGAGTATAACGCGCAAAATTGTCTACCAAAAAAAGAAATCAAAGTTTCGGTGCGCATTATAAACGAGGGCTGGGCTGGGGTGACGCAGTGGCGGCCGGTCCATTGAGGGCGCAGGCGAATTGTGAGTTCACACTGTGCCTTTTCCGGGCTTCAGCCGCTCACGCAAGGGCGAAGAAAAAAAACGTCCCCTCGTCGCATACAGGGGGCGGCCCGAACTGGCGAGATGCACTTCCCTTTCCCGTTAGATGGCAACTCAGGGTATCAAGAGAAAACGTTCTGCATATGACGCGAATTGTGAGTTTGTCACTGTGCCTTTTCCGGGCTTCAGCCACTCATGCAAGGGCGAAGAAAAAAAAACGTCCCCTCGTCGCGTACAGGGGGCGGCCCGAACTGGCGAGATGCACTTCTGTTACCGGTAATTTTATTTCGGTATTGTGTTCATAGTTTACGTTGTCAATAAATGATTTTTATCCTGGCCGCACGTGTTCAACAACATTTGTCACTTACAATGCTTGGTCTGAGCCGAGAAAAAGTGAAACAAAATTTTATACCGATTTTTAATCGAAAATTAGGGGTGTGCGTTATACACGTGTGCGCGTTATACTTGAATAAATACGGTATATATATATATATGATAAAAAACAAATAAAAGCCGAGCACCAAGAGGAATAAAATTTAAAAGTTTAAAAATTTAATGAGCCGAGCTTTCGTCAGAACCATCTGACATCATCAGGGCGTTAAAACAGCAGTCTGGAAGAAACCCTTATAAAGTGTTGGTTGCCTGCATCCGGCTTCTGCTACGTGTTAATGGACCCAGCTGTTCCTGCCATATTACGGGCGAGGTGCCTACTCCAGTGCAAGGGGTCCCTTTAAATGTTTTGCGCCTTCTATCGCCGACTTTCTCTACCCCCGCCCTCCAGGTGGGGGGAACCCTT
>NW_015428785.1:0-1200 GCF_001527695.2 Protobothrops mucrosquamatus | reverse complement strand
CATCAAAGCAGGCAGCACGCTTGAAGTGCGGCAGGATCAGCTGGGGCCGGTTACGCGCTCCAGGAGCCGGAAGCAGGCGTTGAACGACTGTATATAAACCTTCCCAGCATTTGCCTTTTTAACCCTGATGATGTCAAGTGCACTTGACGAAAGCTTGGTAGATTAAACTCTATATGTTTTATAGATTTCTCTTGGTGGTTGCTTTGTTTTATAATAATACACACTCCTATAGAAAATTGAAACTTTTCCCCCTTGTTCCTGCTCTCCCTTCCTGCCAATTTCAAAATGCAGTACTATCTTAATATTTAAAAAATGTAAGATCGTGGATTAATTCCAATACTCCAAATTATAGTTTACATATGGCAACTTTTCACATTTCGTTTAGCTTCCCTCAGTAATAACTTTCTGATTAATATGGGTAATAAAAGAAGGAAGAAAAAGAAAAACACTCACAGGTTCATTGCTGTTTGCTATGAGATATAATAATGGAACGTTGTCGTACCTGATTAAGTAGCTAATTAGCATCAATCAACTCTGGCTATAGAATAGCAGAGGTTAGTATAGCCATGATTACTGAGGCAAAAAGAGCAAATGGGAAAGGGGAGGATGATAATGATAGGTTAATAATATGGAACTCATCTATTTTAAAAAACATTTTGATCATAATTTATATTTGCAGACTGCAAGTCTGCAGACTGTAATCATAAGTTTTGTAAGATGAATTTCACAAGCCATAAATTTTTTCTTCTTTTACCTCAAAATCTTACATGCTTTAACGGGCATGGTGCTGTGTACGAATAAAGCAGGTATTTTGATGTTTTCCTTTTAAACTACACTATGGGCATTCATACTTCCACGTATCTCAGCTTTCCTAAGCTTTGTTCAGCTTCATTCTTTCCTGCAATTATTTTGCTAAATCACTGGTATACAGTATTCATATAATAATTTTTATTTTAAAAGAAAAGTCAGTAAACCAGGCTTTAACGGTTAAACAAATAGCTTAAAGAGTTCATTTGTTTTTCTTTTATACTTTTCTAAACAGGAGCACTAAAACCGGTGACTGTTGGGGACTCAGTAACTTCTTCAAAATGTATCTGCTTGTCAAAGTTCTTCTGGTTCTAGGGATGCTGGTGGCTTGACAGTAGGTTTTGAGAAGTAGGGACACACTCTCCAAAAACTAACAGAACAGGGCCAAAATGA
>NW_015428784.1:0-1200 GCF_001527695.2 Protobothrops mucrosquamatus | reverse complement strand
TCAATTTCCTGTGCTTTGTGTTAAACCACAAAGTGAATGCATGGGCCACTGCCAGACCATCATGTTGTCAAGTCCACTCATCTATTAAACGCTAAGAAGGGATTTTGGTGGCTGCTGTCAGATCGACTGACGGGATCCCCCAGTGTCAGAGCAAGAGGCAAAATAGTTGTGGTACTGAAAGGGTAGAAGCGAAAGTAGACTCTCCCATCGATTGGAGGTTGATTCTGGTCACTTCCTGGACGTCAGGTGTGAAGAATCGGATTCACACATAGATTCCAGTTCAGAAGATTTTGGGTCAAGCCTACACACAAGAACCTGGTCAACTAATAGCCAGTACCAGGTTGGTGCTAAGAGTTAATGGAGTTGAATTGTTTGTGGACATGTAAGGATTCTAGATTGTGTCCTCTCTTGATGCTGCCCCCAGGCGCTGTCTCATGTTCTCCTTCCATGGACATGTTCATGTTGCCTTCTTGGAAACCCTGTAGAAGGGCTTCACCACTTCCTTCTTCTAAGATACCGTGATACTGCTCCAACCTTGCTTTATCTTTTCGAAATCAGCAGATTTGTCAGGTGGTTGCCAGCATCGATTGACAAAGGAAAATATTGGCTACAGATTCTATTAACTGGGTATCATTAAGACTTTGGACTATGCCTAGGCAGGAAGAGGCAAAATATCTTTGATTACATGAAAAACTTCTCAACTATCCAAGAAGTGCAAGGGGAGAGAAGGCTTGATGCAAAGGTGCCTGACATCTCTCTTCTCTGCTGAGAAATGAGTTGTGTTGGTGTTATATGAGACAGGACTTTTTTTGCTAGAAGAGACAATGGACCCAAGACAAAGGGGGCGGGGGTGGGTGGGACAGAATCAAGCTAATTTCAGAGCGAGGATCTGATTGGTCTGCATGCTCTCTGTAGCTGAGCTGATTCTGCAGGGTGCTTTTCTCTTTAATTGTAGGTCAAGGAGAGGAAATTGGTTTATGGGTATTCTTTGACTACGCAAATGTGGAGACTTTGGTCCCTCTGGGGTTCTGCATGCAGCAGATGTATTGCCAGTCCTGGTTTTTTTGCACCAATATTGATCCTACCTCACTAGTAATGAACTGTAACAGCTACTCTATTACTCTTGACCACCTGATTGGCTGAGGATAATATGAAATTAGCTGGCATGCATAGGGCCTGTCAGTATTGATTCTCCTATCC
>NW_015428783.1:0-1200 GCF_001527695.2 Protobothrops mucrosquamatus | reverse complement strand
AAGGTTAATAAGATTGATTATAGATTAAGAGCTTTTGCAGATGACTTAGTGTTAACATTAACTCAGCCAATAGACTCGGTAATTGACTTGGTTGAAATTATTGCACAATATGGGAAAGTTTCTGGTTTTAAGGTTAATTGTAATAAGACTAAAATATTACCGAAAAATATGTCTATGAATGATAAAGATATGTTAGTTATGCTTACAGGTTTTGAAATGGTTAAAAAGGTAAAATATTTGGGAGTTTATATTACAACCTCTAATGCTAAATTGTATAAGAATAATTATGAATCTTTATGGGTTAAGGTGCAAAAGGATTTAAATGATTGGAAAAAATTGCAATTATCTTTATTGGGGAGAATTTCAGCAGTAAAAATGAATATTCTCCCAAAGTTTCTTTTCTTGTTTCAAATGATTCCTATTTTAAAAAAAGACGCTAATTTGGAGGATTGGCAAAAGGGTATTAATAAGTTTATTTGGGCGGGCAAGAAGCCAAGAGTTAAGTTTAAGATTATGCAAGATATAAGGGAACGAGGAGGACTTAAAGCCCCTAATTTAAAATTGTATTATGATGTGGTGGTTTTGACATGGATCAGTGATTGGTTAAACTTAACAAATAAGAATATACTTTCTCTTGAAGGGTGGGATTTGTTATTTGGTTGGCAGGCATATTTAATTTATGATAAAAAGGTAGATATAAATTTTAAGGTCCATATTTTAAGGAGTGCTCTATTGAGAGTTTGGAAGAAATATTACTATAAATTAAATTATAAAATTCCTATCTGGGCAACTCCAGGACAGGTAATAGAGGGGATATCTAGGGGAGTTAATTTGGATAAAGTTTCTTACAAGGAATTACTTCGTCCGGTAGGACAAGATTGGCAACTTAAATCTTTAGTAGATTTGAAACAAGAAAATATAGAATATTCTTGGTTTTATTATAATCAATTGTTAATGAGGTGGCATATGGATCAAAAAGTTGGTATTACTTTACAGGATGTAAATTTGATGAAACAGATTAAAGATCAATCTCAAGCTCATATTAAAAGAATTTATAATGCACTGATTGAATTGGATTCAGAAACAGAATTGGTTAAGGATTGTATGATAAAATGGGCGCAAAATATACAAGAACCAATCTTATTGGACACATGGGAGATAATTTGGGTTAGAAATGTAAAATTTACCCAAGCTCAAAAC
>NW_015428782.1:0-1200 GCF_001527695.2 Protobothrops mucrosquamatus | reverse complement strand
TGTGTGTGTGTGTGTGTGTGTGTGTGTGTGTGTGTGTGATGTCATCCCCTTTTGCCATCTTCTGACAAGCAAAGTCGGTGGGGGAAAGCCCGATTCCCTTCACAACCGGGGTAACAATTTAACAACTGCAGCGATTCGCTTAGCAACAGTGGCCGGAAAGGGGCAAAAACTCACTTCGCCACCATCTCGCTTAGCAGCAAAAACGTTGGGCTCAATTGTGGTCATATGTCGAGGAAGCCCTGTCCTTCTTAAGGCTGATAGTATTGGAGCTGTGAATCCTTTTTTTTTTAAATGTCTTCCCTTTTAAACGGCCAATCCAGCTACTCTTCTTTGTGAAGCTTATCAGTGGATCGACACAGGCAGAGGCGTCCATCGGAGGGGGACGGGATCAGAAATTGTGGGTGAGGCCCCCGCCCTGACTTCTTTCACCCTCTGCTCCTGCAGATACTCCTGATCGTGTCTAATTTCATTTCCTGTTGAGGCTCAGCAGGAAATCACAGCACCGTTATTTATTAGTTTCGATAAAGGAGGATATTTGGTAGCTCCGGGTGTGAACTGTGGAGTCCTTAGTGCTCTCTGAGCTGGGTTGTGCGTCTTTCGGGGGTTTTATTTTTATTTTTTTCCAGACAACATCATTATCAACAACATCATCATCACAAAACTCCCCACCAACACTGCCAGGGCAAGCCACTTGTATGTAAACTGAGAGCGACCCCATCCTTTCTACCACTGATGAGGTTACCTAGTTGGGTGATGAAACGTCTGCAAGATGATAACCAAGGTCAGAGAGCACCAAGGATCCCACAGTTGTCATCCTTCTCCTCCTCCTCCCTTCTTTCCTCCTCCTTGTTCTTTCCTTCTCCTCCTCCTCCTTCCTTCTTTCCCCCTTTCCTTCTCCTCCTCCTCTTCCTCCTCCTCCTCCTCCTTCTTCTTTCCTCCTCCTTGTTCTTTCCTCTTCCTCCTTCTTCCTTCTTTCCTCCTCCTCCTTCTTCCTTCTTTCCCCCTCCTTCTTCTTTCCTCTTCCTCCTCCTCCTCCCTTCTTTCCTCCTCCTTGTTCTTTCCTTCTCCTCCTCCTCCTTCCTTCTTTCCTCCTCCTTCTTCCTTCTTTCCCCCTTTCCTTCTCCTCCTCCTCTTCCTCCTCCTCCTTCTTTCCTCCTCCTCCTCCTCCTCCTCCTCCTCCTTCCTTCTTTCCTCCTCCTT
>NW_015428781.1:0-1200 GCF_001527695.2 Protobothrops mucrosquamatus | reverse complement strand
GCAGGCAAAAGACCCTGAAGCCTCTCCGTGCCTCTCTTTTATTGGTACATTAGCATCATCAAGGGGGGGGTGTACAAAAGGACAATAGGGGGATGGCTCTTCATTGCCATACACAAAGAACAGGAAACTTAAGTCAAGGAGGTACTAATTCAAGGTAAGCTTTTCAGGAGAAATGAAACTTAAGTCAGGAAAGGAAACCCAAGGCAGGCTTTTCAGGAAAAACGAAACCTGAGTCAAGGAACCAAATGGATGCAACACATGTTAGTCATGAACCCAGCTGGTTGACCTTGGGCTAGTCATTCTCTCTCAGGCCTGGGAATGGCAAACCACTTCCAAATATATTGCCAAGAAAACTCTAAGGACTTGTCCAGGCAGTCATCAAGAGTTAACTCTGACCTGAAGGTATATATACATTGTCGTGTCCCGAGCCTGCAAAAGCAGGCTCGGGATGATGCAAGAGTCCCGGGCAATTGCAAAAGCTGCCCGGGACCAGACTGAGCGGCGCCAGCCTTGCGTGCATGCGCAAGGCGGGAAAAGACTGCCTGCTATTGGTTGGAATTGCCCGGGGATCCGGGGGTATAAATAGAGGCCTGCGTGCCTCTGTTCTTGTTGGTTGTTAACTGAGAGAGAGAGAGAATAAAGCTCTGTTATCAACATGCATTGCCTCCTTCGCCATTATTCTCCGGACTTAACACTGGTGACGAAGGTGGGATTTAGTCTAGACAGCTAGGGAAGCTTGAAGACTCACCCAGAAGAAGTCCAGAGAGGGACGATGGCGTTGAAGTCAGTGTCTATCCTGCCAGTACAGCATCGCTGGAGGGTGAGTGTGGCTGAAGAAAACCACATGATCATGGCGAAAATCGGACGCTTATCTGAATTTGATGTCTCTCACCCGGAGAAGTGGGAATCTTACGTTGCAAGGGTGGAGACTTACTTCCGTGTGAATCAGATAAGGGAAGATGGCCTAAAGGCTGCCACAATGTTGTGCGTTTGTGGGCAAGATGCCTTTGAGATTGCTGAGAATCTAGTCGCCCCGGCCTCACTAGAAACTGTTTCATATTCTGATCTGAAGAAAATTTTGAAAGAACACTTCCAGCCCAAGCAATCTGTCATTGCTTGGAGGCACACATTTGAACTGAGGGATCAGCGAGCTGGGGAATCAGCAAAAGAATTTATTGCAGCCTTGAGAAGAGCGGCTAA
>NW_015428780.1:0-1200 GCF_001527695.2 Protobothrops mucrosquamatus | reverse complement strand
AAAAGATGATAGAACAATCTTTGCCAAAAGCTAGCAACTGTTTTTAGAGTTTTGCTTTTGTCAAAGTACGGTAGGATGTGATTAGAGTATTCAGAAATAGCCACGTGTACATATATATTAATTCAGTTTTGCATCTTGGAAAACCAAAGGCAATTAAAGCAATTTTAAGTTACAGTCTAGTGTTTTGTGTGTGTAAACCGTTTGCAATGTTTTCCTATTTTCAAATTGCTGTGTGTACAGGAAAAGGAGGGGAGTGTGTATATTACCTTGTATTGACTAGCAGTAAATAATTCTTGGTAAGAAATGTAAAAAAAAATGATGTGCTTACTTTAGTTTATTTTCTTAACCCCCAAATGTTGATTTTGCAATATGTCTCTCATCAGATCCCAGGAAAACCGTTAAAAAGTTCTGAAAACTGCATGTTGTCTATAGTACAGCAGTGAGATAGTTCAAGGATACTCACAGGCAAGATCATATTGCAAAAGTACTATTCAACTGCCAGTTACCAACTTGTATTTTCGGGCAAAATTCAAAATAGTATTGATAAGCTTTAAAGCCCTTAGCGCAAGAATACTTTATGTCTCTTCTAACTCCTACTCCTACTCCTTTAGGCTGCTGGCACAATTTAAACTGATATGAAATATATTGAATTGAAATATTTTCCAAAGCATTATCACAACATTTTTTATTACTGCCATCATTTAATGCAGGCTTGGGCATTAAGTGGGCTGCCTGCAGTGTAAATGTCTACAGGCAGCCATTGCCAATTTACTAACATTGTTACTATCAATAGTTTGCAGACCATTTTTGGACTTCCGGTGGCGAGGCTTTGCCGATGGAGGCTTTTTTCTTAGCCTCCCGCCCGGGACTGCGTCAAAGCTGTCAAAACAGCGCGGATCAGCTGTTTTGCAGCTCGGAACTTTCTCCCCGGGCGAAGGGGAGAAAGTGAGTTCGGTCTGGATAGGGGTTGAGTTCCCTAGTCCCCCCCAGGAACGATCCTGGGGGGGATGAAGGTGATGAACTCCCCTGGAGTCCGGACCTCTCTCCGCAGCTCGGAGTGTCTTCGCTCCTCGGAGCGAAGCTAGACGTCGCCGCCACTGCTGCTACTTTGTATCTGCTCGTGAGTAACTTTTGAACAGACGGAACCAGACAGGGGATTTTTATTTTAGTTAAATTGTGACTTTAACTCAAAGAGTTTAC
>NW_015428779.1:0-1200 GCF_001527695.2 Protobothrops mucrosquamatus | reverse complement strand
CCAGCCCGTGGGAAACCCCCATTGTAACGCCTTTAAAGGCAAACGGGGACATCCGGATTTGTGCTGACTACAAATGCACTCTAAACAAGGCCCTACAGCAACATGCTTATCCTGTGCCTGTAGTGAGCCACATTTTAGCTTCCCTGAAGGAAGGAAAATTTTTTGCTAAGCTTGATTTGGCTCAGGCTTATCAACAGCTTCCTGTTGATGAGGCTGCAGCTGAGGCCCAAACTATTGTCACCCATCGTGGAGCTTTCAGGGTGAAGAGGTTACAGTCTGGGGTGAATGTCGCTCCTGGCATTTTTCAAAGTGTGATGGAAAACACCTTGAGGGGTATTCCTGGTGTATGTCCTTATTTTGATGATGTTCTCATCGCAGGTGACTCTCCACAAGTGCTGGCTGAGCAGTTAAAGGCCGTTTTGCTTCGTTTCTGGAAGGCAGGTCTTAAACTTAAACAGGACAAATGTAAGATTGGTGTCCAATCCACTGAATTCTTACGGTTCAAGATTGATGCACAGGGTATTCACCCATCTGATGCTAAGCTCAAAGCTATTCAGAAGGCTCCAAGCCCCAAGTCTAGGGGCGAACTGCAAGCCTTTTTAGGTTTATTGAATTTCTATCATGCATTTCTACCTCATAAAGCTGCTATTGCTGAGCCATTGCACAGACTCCTTGACAAGAATGCGTGTTGGCGCTGGACCAAGGTTCATGAGGCCAGTTTCAATGAGGTCAAAGCTTTGCTTACATCCAATGCGGTGTTGGCTCATTTTAATGAGCAGTTGCCAGTGTGCCTGGCTTGTGATGCCTCACCCTACGGAGTGGGCGCGGTTCTTAGCCATTTGATGGCTGATGGGACTCAGGTCCCTGTGGCTTACTATTCTAGGACCTTATCTGCTGCTGAGCGCAACTATGCTCAAATTGATAGGGAAGCTTTGGCTTTGGTGGCTGGTATTAAAAAATTCCGTGATTTCATCTATGGCCGCCATTTTACGGTCTTCACGGACCACAAGCCCTTACTGGGGCTGTTTACCACCTCCAAACAAACTCCTCATATCCTATCCCCTCGTATGCTCCGTTGGTCCATCTTCCTCTCAGCTTATGACTATTCACTGGTCCATAAGCCTGGCAAGGAAATGGGTCATGCAGATGCTTTGAGTAGGCTGCCATTACCTACTGTGGAGCCTGATCCCGCTCCTGCTG
>NW_015428778.1:0-1200 GCF_001527695.2 Protobothrops mucrosquamatus | reverse complement strand
ATTTTTACATCGCCTCTTCCAATGACTTTTGCTTTCTGGCCATTTGCCAAAGCCACAGCTTCTTGTGCTACTGGAACAAACCTGCAAAATAATTCAGAGTCATTAACAATTGTTTGACTTGCCCCACTATCTATTAGCCACTTGTCTCTGTTGTTGCTATTGCAAACTTTTGCAACACCAAAATGTTCCTTTTGCAAATCAGTCTTCTTTGCATGCATAAATGTCTTTTTCTGCAAATTGTTCCTCTGCAAACAGTTCCTTTTCAGATGTGTAGTCGCTCCACAAATGTAGCAATTCTTTCCTTGCAAAGCTCTCTGTCTGCAAAATCTCTCTTTTGTTGCAATTTGGTCCCATTTGCTGCTTGTTCCTTCTCCTCCGGAGACTTGCAGTCTGGACCCCCTCCTCAGGAATTTCTCCTCCTCGTGGCTACTCCTGAAATTGTGCTTTTCTTCTTCATTAAGCAAACATGCCTTTAAAGCCTCAAAATTTAAGTCTTTCTCTTCTTTGCACTCAAATATAGCAGAAACTGTGTCCCACGTTTTATCTAAACTGTTCAACACCAATAAAACCGTCTGTGACTCAGGAAATTTAATCCCACATTGTTCTAAGTCCAAAAATAAACTTTGCATTTTATTTAAATGCTGTTCCACAGATTCACCTGGTTGCAAACAGGCTCTATAAAGTTTTCTTGACAATTGCACTATATTGCATGCAGAAACATTCACGTGCACAGCTCTCAACTTCAGCCAAATTTCCTTTGCAGTCTTTAGATTTGCAACATTTAGAAACTATTCATCATCTAAATTCAAGATGAGATAAGCCATGGCTTGATCATGGCTTTTATGATCAATAGCTGCAAATACTTGTGGAGGATTTTCTACAATATACCACAGCTCTTTTGCTTTCAGCAAACATTCCATTTTTGCTGCCCAGATAATGTAATTCTTTTGCCCTAAACGAGGCACAGAGCTTTCCTTAAATTCCATTGCAGACATTCTGCGAATTCTGCCTTGTTCTTATACTTCTAAACATAGGCAATTTCTTCCAGCTTCAAATTACAATGCAGTCCTTAGTAAGCTCTGGGCCCATAACCTGTTAGAGAATTTTAATTTCTCTGTTGGTAAAAATAAATCAGAAGCTCTCACAGTTGACTGCATTTAGCTGATTCAAATAAACTCTTTATATTCATATAAAAATATT
>NW_015428777.1:0-1200 GCF_001527695.2 Protobothrops mucrosquamatus | reverse complement strand
CTTTTTTAACTATGTCACAAATGCTTTGGATGAAGGTGGTGCTGTATACATAACCTATCTGGATTTTAGCAAAGCATTTGATACACTTCATATGAGCTCATAAAAAAAGTTGTGCAGGCTAGGGCTTAACTACTGGGTAGGTTCAGTGGATAGGAAGTTAGCTCAGGTATAGGTGATTGTGGGATTATTAATGGGGCATTGTCTGTCACAAGGGGTGTACCAAAAGGGTCAGGTCTTATTCTGTTCAATATATTTGTAAGCGATATAGCAGAAGGATTTTTATATGGACTTCCGGACCGCTCCCCCCGCCGCAGGGAGTCGGAACCGCACAGATGGTTCCGCCCCAGGCGCCTGATGGACCCAGAGAGGTTCCTGACGGAGCTTGGGCCATATCCGGAGGATCTAGTTCACGACTCGGCTGAAAATCTGGCGGCGGCCTGGGAGGTGGCCGCTGCCGCAGCACTAGACCAAGTCGTGCCTTTGCGGCCTCTGACCCGGCACAGATCTCAACTGGCTCCCTGGTTTACCGAGGAGCTAAGAGAGATGAAGCGCAGGAAAAGACGCCTAGAGAGCAGTTGGAGAGCTAGCCGAACCGAATCCGATCGAGCACAGGCAAGGATGCAGGTTAGATCCTACCTAGTGGCGATGAGGGTGGCGAGGTCTAATTACTACTCCACCCTCATTGCATCATCAGATAATCGCCCGGCCACCCTCTTCAGGGTGACCCGCTCTCTCCTTCAGTTGAGGGGGGGAGGATCCCCTGGAGGGGAGGGCTGAGGACTTTGCTCAATATCTGCATGACAAAGTCGCTCAGATTCGAGAAGGCCTTGACTCTGACTGGGTGGCCCCGGGGGAGGAGACGGGAGCAGGTCTTGAGACTGTTATATGGGAGGAGTTTGACTCTGTGGCTCCCGAGGACGTGGACAGGATCCTGGGGAGACTGAATGCAACCACATGTCTACTGGATCCGCACCCCTCTTGGCTGGTACTGGCTGCCCGGCAGGGTACACGAGCCTGGCTCCAGGGAATTATAAACGCTTCTCTACGGGAGGGTGTCTTCCCCGTAGCCTTGAAGGAGGCGGTGGTGAGGCCCCTCCTTAAGAAGCCTTCCCTGGACCCAGATGTATTGGCTAATTATCGCCCGGTCTCCAACCTTCGCTTTGTGGCGAAGGTTGTTGAGAGTGTGGTTGCGCAGCAATT
>NW_015428776.1:0-1200 GCF_001527695.2 Protobothrops mucrosquamatus | reverse complement strand
TTTAACTTTCCAGTTTAGCTTCAACCTAGTATTTTCTGGAGATCTCTCACTGAAGTACCAAGCAGGATCCTCTCTCAGGCCAGAAGCTTGCTGCCATTTACTAACATTAAAGTTGTGCATATACTCATTAAAGTTGTACACCGTCTGAAAATGATTCAGAAACACAGGCAGGCGGGAAAGGTGCGGTTGCTTTAAGAAGCAATCCCCTTCATAGGGTAAGTTAAGTCTGAAAATCGGCAGCGGAAAGAGCAGAAGAGAGGTGCTGTTTTGGGGAATCTAAAGCTCCTGCTCCCCATCATTTTCAAAGCATGCCCGGCCTAGTGCTCATTATTCGGTGGTCTGGACAGACCAGACTGAATTCCCCTCCTTGCCCTTCGACTTACCGGTCTGAGCACTCGCAGAACCTGCTTCAGGACAGCCTGGGGGTTGTCGACAGAGCAAAGCACCAACGTACCAACCACCACATCCACAGAGCCGTCTGGTACCGAAGAGATGTCCTCGGCGAAGCCGACCACAAAATTCTCAAACTGCAGGTGTGTATTCTGAGCCATGCTCTCCAGGAGGACATTTCTAAAGTTGGGATTGTAGTCCATGCAGGTAACGCGCGAGTTGGGTGGATAAAACTCAAAGTTGGTGCCGGGGCCCACACCGATCTCCAGCAAGTGGAGCTTTCCTGAGGCGTCGGCGAAGTCACGCATGTTCTTGAATAGCATCTCCTTTTTCTTGTGCATTCTTATATTGTAGAGTTTGCTCGCTGTCTTCAAGAAAACTGGGAAAGTTTTTTTACAAATAGGGTCCCATAAGCCAAAATAGGCAAGCACATAGATGGGCAGGATGAGAATTTTCATGCATTGTTGGAAGATGAGAAGCATCATCATTGCCGGACTAGGAAGAGAAGCCCTCCCTGCAGCAAAGTAGCTTGACTCCCTCAACGATTTGCTTTAAATATAGCTCGCTCCTCCCCATTCCCTTAATAAAGTTGCGGAAGCAAACTGACACCCCCCCATTGGGATCTGTTCCAGTTCTTCCTTAAAGTGTCAGCAACTCTTTCAGTCACTTGTTGAAAAAAATACCCAGTGGACATTTTAATTATATTTAAATGCAGATTGCATTTATTAATTCAATTTTTATGTCATCCATCTCCCTTGCAAGATGACTCTGAGTGGCTTACAAGTTATAAAACAAGTAAAAGATAATTAA
>NW_015428775.1:0-1200 GCF_001527695.2 Protobothrops mucrosquamatus | reverse complement strand
CTTCAAAGATTAGTCTCTTCAGCCTGTGTCCATAGGAGTTGGTAAGCCTGCATAGCTCCGTTCTGCCTCCCTCACTCCGTGTTGAGCCCTGCGAGGCACAAGGGGGCGATATCACGAACGGCGGCTCTGCAGGGAAGCGAGGGGTGACGTCACTCTGCTGCGCCAGCCCTGCTGCCTTCCCTGCGTCTGAATTCACCGGTGGGGCCGGTAAGGCT
Source organism: Protobothrops mucrosquamatus (assembly GCF_001527695.2). NCBI lineage: Eukaryota > Metazoa > Chordata > Lepidosauria > Squamata > Viperidae > Protobothrops > Protobothrops mucrosquamatus. The sequence goes on along the minus strand of NW_015428775.1, from coordinate 985 downwards.
GAGACGGCGGTTACGGTGGTGGCGGCGTTCCCGGTAAGGTCTCGCTGGGCTCAACACCTTAAACATATTTTTTGATAATATCTTAGTCTTATTAGAATTTACCTTAAAACCAGAAACTTTCCCATATTGTGCAATAATTTCAACCACCTCAATTGCCGAATCTATCGGCTGAGTTAATGTTAACACTAAATCATCTGCAAAAGCTCTTAATCTATAGTCAATCTTATTAACCTTAATTCCTCTTATTACAGAGGATTCACGAATTTTAATTAACAAAATCTCCATTGTTAACACAAATAACAATGGAGATAAAGGACATCCTTGTCTAGTTCCTTTTTCAATTTTAAAAGTTTCTGTTACCCCCCCATTAACTATAATCTGTGCTGTCTGCTGTTGATAAATAGCCTTAAGAGCAGAAAAAATTTTTTCCCCAAAATTCATTCTATCTATGACATGAAACAAAAAACCCCAATCCAATTGATCAAATGCTTTTTCAGCATCTAAAAATATAAAAGCAGCCGGAATTTGATTATTCACTTCCAAATATTCCAATAAGTTAATAATCTGTCTTACATTATACTTCATGTATCTTCCAGTTAAAAATCCAGATTGATCACTATGAATCATTTGACCCAACACTTGCGTTAATCTATTTGCCAATACTTTAGAAAAAATCTTATAATCTATATTCAATAAAGATATAGGTCTGTAATTCTTAGGTAGCATCAAATCCTGACCCTCCTTTGGTACTCTTATGAACAGTATTCATAGAAATCAAAATACCTCTCATATAAGCTTTGCTAGCGTCCCAAACTATTGAAATCGGAGTACCTTTATGCATATTTAAGAAAAAAAATTCTTTCAAATAACCCTTGCACTTCTGCACATTTATATCATATCTAAACAAATTTTCATTCAATCTCCAGGATCTTCTCTCTCCTTCTTCACGAAATAGTTCCATCCACACTGGGCTATGATCCGACAA
>NW_015428774.1:0-1200 GCF_001527695.2 Protobothrops mucrosquamatus | reverse complement strand
TATATATATATATATATATATATATATATATATATATATATATATATATATATATATATATATATATATATATATATATAGTACAACTTTGTTGTTCTTTACAAAGTTAATGCCATACATAACTCAGGTGAGTTAATCTCAAGCTATTTTTGTGTCAATTAACAACAATTATAACAGCTACATTTTTTTAGATACAGGATCTCCCATTTGGAGAATAATGCTGGAAGTGTCAGAGGTATTGATAAGTTGTTTGCACGTATAGCACATCACTCAGTGACATAACTTTCTATGGCCTCATCTATAGTTCTTTTCTTTTCACATTACTTGGAAAGTCTGATTGACTAAGTCGCAGGTGATGTAACTGTAACCCTATCATTCTGTCTTCATTTATGCTAATTGAACCTTTGTTATTGCTGCACCTGGGCAGAAATTCTGAAACTGGGGCTAAACGAATTTGGTTTAATTTTCTTCATCTTTCTCCAATAATGCATTTGGGCTTTTCTTATATAGAAGTTGAATCAGAAACATGTGCTGCATAGTTTGACCTTTACTAAAATATGATTTGTTCCACTTAAGGTGAGTTTAAACTTCAACTGATTTATTCATATATTTATACCCCAGCTTTTTTGGGGAGATTTTTTTTAATCTGGATCCAAATCTGAGCTATTTAAAATGGCACTCAGATTCTTATAGTAGTTTTTCATTTAATTGCCAAAATGTTCAAAAGCAGAAACTATGTTCTCCTGATGGAGTGAACAATGTGAAAATATAAACAGCTATTTGGTAAATTAAGTGATGTGTTTCTGGAATCTGAATTGCAAAAGTTGAATATGTTCACATTCAATACTTCATTTGGATATTTTAAAATGAGCTGGATATGAATGAAAATTAATAAAAATACCCAAGTGTTTAAAAGGAAAAAAACCCTACTAGTATGACCCAAATATTTGAAATTTATAATATCTGGATGTATCTTCAAGGACGAAACATATAAATATATTAAAAAAAATCCAAACATCATATAGCATTGCCCTTTCAATTGTTATCATATAAACATTACCATTTCTAACATGGTTATGGAAATGATTGTGTAAAATATATGCCCCCAACACCTCCAGTGTGACATATGGAGACCTAATACATATGCATTTTACCTGAGGCAAAGCAAGCTGTTTAGATTCTAGTGAGGATTCAACAGAA
>NW_015428773.1:0-1200 GCF_001527695.2 Protobothrops mucrosquamatus | reverse complement strand
CATATGGCATTTCTGTTTAGATCTGAGAAGAATGTCAGTGAAGAACAATTATCAATAGAAGGAAACATCCTATGTCCTTGAGCACAATGGTTCAGTATGATTATTATGACTAATAACAATAGACTGACAAAATCTGCAAGTCTACTTATTTAAAGCCTGTTAAGCTAGTAGCCAGGAACCAGGCTACTATATATATATACTATGTCTGTATAAAACCTATTGCTAATTTCACTGGATGGCTGAATTTATTGCTTGATGCCCTAGAGAGGTTATCAATAATAAGAGGAGACTGCTATTAGTCATTGCCAGGAAAGATGGATCCAAGTTCAGATTCTGATACATATAACCAATGTATTTATGAGACAGAGAAGATAACACTTTCAAGGGATCTATTGCAAAAAGAAGAGAGATTTATATTCTGGTTTCATAAGGCTGCCAAATTCAACTCATCCAAGCTTAATCATCAAATGGTAGCATGTCTACAAAAAGCTAGAGGCAACTTAGGCTGGAGAGAAGCAATATTTTTACTTGCATCTTTTATCAGGGACTTGAAGTATGGGAGCAGAGATCATAACAAACATTCAGAGTAGACATTGTGATCTGTTTTGGCCTTTTTTTCTCTTTTTTAATTCCAGACCTCAAATACATCTTATGAGGCAGGAAATAAGGAAGAAAAAGATTAGAATGTTTGTTCTGGGAACTATAAAGAGGGCATTACACTCATGAGGCATTCCAAGCTTCACTCTCATATAAATTGGTTGGTGTTTAACAGGACATTGGAGGTGAGGGGGAAAAAAACCCTTTTTTAATGATCATTTCATTTTGTTTCCCTTGCACAGACACTGTACATACCCCATCTCAACTCTATTATTTGATTCCGTGCTATTTGGTTAAAATGAGTTTTTAGGTACTTAACTATTGTCACCCAAAGGTCTAATCAGAAATATATATATATTTACATATACATATACATATACATATACATATATATATATTTACAGATAGGGAGTTCAGACAGATTGGTCTGATTGTGAACACCTTGACATTTTCAACTGCCATACTGCAGTTTACTCTTTTTACAATATCTCTTGCCTTGCCGCCCCCAACTAGGGGCATAGAGCAGGCTCAAGTCGCAACTGCGAAATATTTTTATATCCAAATTTCTTTTTTCTGACAAAGAGTAAAGAATTAAATTGGGAG
>NW_015428772.1:0-1200 GCF_001527695.2 Protobothrops mucrosquamatus | reverse complement strand
CAGCCGCTTAGCAACCGACTCGTATTTATGACGGTCGCAGCGTCCCCTGGGGGGGGAAGGTCACGCGGTCCCCTTTTGCGACCGTCAGACGAGCAAAGTCGACGGGGGAAGCTGGATTCACATAACAACCGTGTCGCTCACTTAACGACGGCGGTGACTCGCTTAGCAACGGCGGCATGGAACGTCGTAAAGCGAGGCACGACTCACTTTTGAAGGAAGGCCAAATGCATTGAACAGCTGCTGGGCTTACTACAACTCTCGCGCATATTCTGGGCGCAACCGCAGTCGTATGTTGAGGACTACCCGCCTTCTCAAAAGCATGTCCCGTGCCCGGATGGTTTTGGGGGGGGCTGCAGAAGACCCCCAAGAACGGGGAGGGGTGCTTTTTGCACCCTTCCCCGGCCTTGTAAAAATGACTTGGTTTTGTTTGTATTTCCTTTTTTCTACTTGCCCGACTCTTCTGCATATAATATCAGAGTCCCCTGATAGGGGAGATAATTGGGGTGAAATTGTAATGTATAAATATATATATATATAAAAATTACCCAGTAGCACCACCCTTCATTGGCCTGCATGTTTTCACAAATAAATAATACGTAAATCGTTGGGGGTTTTTTTGTTCCTGGTGGGGATGGAGACGTCCTTGCAGACGTCTCTTGACCAGACTAGGGAACATGATCAGTGCTGGAAGGGAAGGGGTGAACAAGCGTTGATGGCGGTCCCTAGTTGGGTCATGAAATGTCTGCAAAAAAAGGACAAGCTCAGAGAGAACCTGGGACCCCACACTCTTCCTCCTGTTCTCCTCCTTCCTCTTCCTCTTCTCTCCTTCCTTCTTCCTCCACTCTGCAAACCCCACTCCTTTGCAGCACTGATGAGGTTCCCTAGCTGGGTCATGAGACGTCTGCAAGGAAACCTCCAAGCTCAGAGAGCACCAAGGACTCCACAGTCCTTCCTCCTCCTCCTCCTCCTCCTCCTCCTCCTCCTCCCCCTCCTCCTCCCTTCTAGCACTGATGACATTCCCTAGCTAGGTCACAAGACGTCTGCAAGGAAACCTCCCAGCTCAGAGAGCCCCAGGGACCCACCCACCCTGTAAAAGCTCAGTTGGGGGGCTCAGGGGATCGGAATGAGCTTCCTCCCCAGATGGTAAGCATGGTGGAAGATAAGAGGAGCAACTTCAGTCCTTCTTTTCAACCCCACCTA
>NW_015428771.1:0-1200 GCF_001527695.2 Protobothrops mucrosquamatus | reverse complement strand
GGAAGAGTAAAGCTTTACCTACAATAGAGGACTGGAGAGTGAAGGTTTCGCATCTTGCTGAAATGGCAAAGATTTCGGCTTATTTGAAGGATCACTCAAATGAACAATTTTTATCAATATGGAGAAGATGGATTGTTTATATTCAAAATAAGCATAGAATGGTGGAATATAGGTTAGGTTTTTAGATAAAAATTTTTTTCTTTTTATACATATACATATATTTCACCTACTTATGTAGAATTACATTTTGTGGAGTTAGGGATATTAATATAAGGTTACTTTTAGTTGAATAGTATCCTGGGATTAGGTTTGGGAAGTCCGGGTGGGGGGTGAGGGGGGGGTTTCAATTGTGATGTACTTGTGATGTGTTCTTTTTTTTTTTATGTTGAAAATAATAAAAAAAAAATTTGGGAAAAAAAAAATAAATATGTAAACTAGTCTTATTCCAATGCTTGGGGAAAGCCAAGTCTTCACAGCCTTAAACAAGGCTAAAAGTGGAGGCCTGCCAAACTTCAGGGGGCAGAGTGTTCCATAGGGCAGGGACTGCCACAGAAAAGGCATGCAGATAACATGACATATAGGGCTTTAAAGGTAATAACATCCAGGTAATTGCATCCAGAAAGAAGCTGGAAGTCACACAACAATGGTATTACATGGGCAAACCTAGAGTTCCCCATTAGTCGGTGTGCTGCTGCATTCTGGAATAGTTGAAGTTTCCAGGTGACTTCAAGGGCAGTCCCATGTAGAATGCATTACAGTAATGCATTCAGATTAAGATGTAATAGACCCTGAGCAGGGCCTCCTGGTTCAGGAAGGGCACAACTGGTACACCAGACAAATTTGCACAAAGACCTCCTTAGCCTCAGCTTCCACCTGCTCCTCAAGCAGTAGTTGTGAGTCCAGGAGGGCCCCCGAATTGTGCACAGCTCAGTCCAGGAAATGCTACCCCATTCAGAATCAAAGATGAAGAATCATCTGGTCTTGGGATCTAGAAGCTACTGGCTACTCAGTCTTGCTAGGGTTAAGTCGAAGATGGGGTTCCTCCACAACCAGGCCACCACATCACTTGTCCGGCTAAGGGTGGAGATACACTGTATAATTGGGTATCGTCAGCATACTGATGATACCAAACCCCATACTGATGGAGTCAATGCAGTTTCAGAGGATGCTTGGGGTTTTCTTTTTTCCCAAAATTCTGTT
>NW_015428770.1:0-1200 GCF_001527695.2 Protobothrops mucrosquamatus | reverse complement strand
CATCCACAGGCAGCAGTCGCTTAACTGCGACATCATATATGTTTTTCAAAATTTGGAATGCTAACAAAGAATTAAGGGAGTACTGAGATAGCTATTTCTAACCTTGTTTGGTTTTCATCAGTCAGACATACCCTTCCGAGATTCGAACCTGGGCTGTCTGCATGTTAAGCAGAAGCATTAGTCCTCTATGCCACAGGCTATTTCTCACTTTGTTAGCTACAAGAGACAGGGGAAGAGAATGAGTGCTTTTTGAACCCCCTCTCACCCTAAATATGGGAGAGAGATTAGTCTTTTGCCTGCATCAGCTCAATCCAAAGCCATCCACAGGCAGCAGTCGCTTAACTGCGACATCATATATGTTTTTCAAAATTTGGAATATATATATATCTTAAAAACAATGCTAAAAACCGACAATTGATTCCTGGGAGTGTTCATGATAAAAGCATAAATGAGCACCAGGAAAACAAAACCCTTTAAAAGTTTAAAAAGGTTTTAATAAATAATGACCCAAGCTTTCGCCGGCTTTTCTGCCAGCATCTTCAGGGGTCCGTGTCGGTCAATGGGAGGGCACTTCTTATATTACGGCCACCTTTGCACCCGGCCCATAGGTGCTGTCGTGACGCTCCAATGGCCAATCGCCGTTCTAATTCCGTTCTCATTCCAATGAGCTGATCTACCTGGGCCATGCCTATTTCACACAAACGCTCCACACCCACTCTCCTCCTTCCTGCCTGTTTCTTGTTCCATAGGTATGCCTCTCCCTTTCTTCGGTCTTCCCCCTTTCCCTCTCATACCATGGACCCCCACCCCCCCTCTCTCTCCACCGGGGTTAGGCACTTCCGTAGAGCAATGCGCGGGAGCGGGTGATCGGCCCTACAAAGGGACGTTGTTGTGCTCCTACTTCTCTTTCCATAACCTCCTCCCCCTTCCCACTGTCCACCTCCCCCATCCTATCTGGTGGCCGCTGTGCTCTACCTGCCTGGTCTTTCTTCCCCCCCTCCTGCCCAAACATCTTATCCACCATCTCTATCCCTCCCCTCCCCTCAATCCACATTCCTCCATCCCCTCGCCGGGGGGTCGATCCCAGCTCACTCTCCTCCCCCCTACCAACCAGCCGGGGACACACACATACATGCGCATCGTTTGCGCTGCTCTCCCACTCATCCTGCCACCATGCCTCCCTCTTCCTACATTCCTCCC
>NW_015428769.1:0-1200 GCF_001527695.2 Protobothrops mucrosquamatus | reverse complement strand
TGTCTGTGGCTTTAATTCATGTTTCTCTTATTCTGAAAGTCATTTCAATCTTTTTCCTCTTTTACATTTTCATAACAATTTTGCTTCTCATTCTCACTTATCTCTTTCTAGAATTTCCAAGTAGAGATGTGCAAAATTTGTTGATACAATTTTCACTAGAATTTTATGTTCCCATATTATGAGTTTTGTGCATCTTACTGCTCTCCTCAGGTTTTTTTTTGCTTGAGTGTATTAAGTCAGTTCTTTATATACTGCGTGTCCTCCATTTTAACCTCTATAATTCATAGTTTGAATCACACAGCCTCCAGGCACTTGGGTAGAACGTTGAAAGCCTAACGTGGCTGACCTGGCTGTCTGGAGTGCATTTTTCCATCTTCTGGTTTCTATTACCGGTACGTAGGCAAGTTGACTCCAGTTACCCATCCAGGAGTTAGAGCGTAGTTTTATTATTTGACATTGGTGTTGCCAATAAACATTTTTTTTCACAGGATTCTATTAACCTCCTTATTCAACTTTTATATTCCAAACATCCATTTATAGTGTAACAAAACTTTCATTTACAGATAGTCCTCATTTAGTGAATACTTTATTTACTGACTGTTTGCAATTACAATAGTGTAAACTGAAAAAGTAACTTTGTGACCAATCCCCGCATTTACAACCTAAGCTGAGGCTAAGGATTCCTTTAGACCAGGGGGGTCAAACTACCAGCCCATGGGCCAGTTGCATCATACAGAGGCCGTGCCCACCCCAGCTCCGGCAATACAAAAAAAAGTCGTGATATGTCGCGACACGTCACGTGATGCAGCAAGTTTGACATCCATGCTTTAGATATTACTAAATGTTGGATCCTACTGTGGTTACTAAATTAGGATCACGGATAGTCTCCATTTAGCAACCACCCTTGGGACCAGCAACTGGTCACTAAGCAAAGTGGTTACTAAGTGGGAAATTATGTGTGACTATGTTTTCCAGCTTGAAATTGATGAAAGCTGGCTGGAGGACCTTGGGCCAGTCACACTCTTAGCCTAACCTACCTCTCAGGGCTATTGTTGTAGGAAGATTAGGAAGAGGAAGAAGTATTATGTATGTTTGCTGCCTTGAAATATTTATTAATAAAATAATAAAGGCAGGAAAACAAAAAAACAAACAAGTAAAAAAGCAATCAGTTTCACACCTTCAATTTTTGTTTATTTCCTA
>NW_015428768.1:0-1200 GCF_001527695.2 Protobothrops mucrosquamatus | reverse complement strand
GACTCCTCCGCCCTCCCCCCCAATCCCAGCACTTACACTGAAAGATATTCAAGATGCATTAAAGGACAATGCTAGACAGATTAGAATGGAAATGGAGGATATGTTTGAAAAGAAACTTGAAGAGAAACTTGAAGAGAAGAATACAGAGTTGAGAGATGACATAGTGTTTGCATTGCAAGGTCTGGCAGTTCATGTAGAATGTATTGAAGGACGGGTGGAGGAAGTGGAGGAACATGTTGAAAGTGTGGAACTTAGATTGGGGAAAATGGAGGAGGCAGTGGATTTAACTCAAAATGAGGTCATTTTATCACAATACAGAGAAATGGAATATGCTTTGAGAATAAGAGGGCTGAGAGAAAATGCTCAAGAGAAACTAGAGGACGAGATTGCAGCAGATCTGGCCTTCGTTTTATCCTGCCAACCTGATGAAATAATAAGAGAAATGGAAATTTTTTTTAGAGTCAATTCATGGATTGCAAGACAGAGAAACCTCCCAAGAGATGTTGTTATCTATTTTTCCAGAAAATCAATCCGTAATCAAATTATTCAAGCTTTCTACAATCAAAAATTTCAAGTATCAGGACAAGATGTTATAATTTTAAAGGAGATACCACCCAAAATACTCAGAAGGAGGAAGGATTTTGCCTTCCTGGCTGAAGAGTTGAAAAAGCAACAAATTCAATTCAGATGGGAGATACCTGCTGGTATTATGGTACATGGGAATACGCTATAAGCTCAACACCATTGTAAAGGCAAAAAAATTTTATACTTCAATCCTGAAAGCAGGTTCTCCAACATCTCCACAAGGTTCCAGGAAGGAAAGAACTGGTGAAGATAAAGTGGCTGAAGGAGCTATACTGTCATCAAGTTTCATAGAATTACAAAATCAAGAGCAAGTTAAGCAACAACTTATGGAAATTAGAGAAGATCCCAAATCACAAAGAATGACCCGAGCAGCTCATAAACGTAAAGAAAGAGAGCAACAAAGAGTGGATGTACCTGTTGCACAGCAAGTCATCTCGGAGCCAGTGGGAGGGGCGAGGCCGAAGAAATCAGTAACAGCTGATTTACAAGGAGCGCTCCAGAGGCTCGCTGCCACTAAAGATGGCAAGGTTCCTGACTTGGAATGTTAATGGTTTGAATTCTCCACAGAAAAGGAAAAAGATATTCTATTATTTGAAACAACATAAAAATGATGTT
>NW_015428767.1:0-1200 GCF_001527695.2 Protobothrops mucrosquamatus | reverse complement strand
AATAATAATAATAATAATAATAATAATAATAATAGTAAAGTTGGAAGGGACCTTGAAGGTCATCTAGTCCAACCCCCTGCTCAGGCAGGAAACCCTATACCATTTCGGACAAATGGCTGTCCAGTCTCTTCTTAAAAACCTCCAGTGTTGGAGCATTCACCGCTTCTGGAGGCAGGTTGTTCCACTGGTTAATTGTTCTGTCAGGAAGTTCCTCCTTAGTTCTAGGTTGCTTCTCTCCTTGATTAGTTTCCACCCGTTGCTTCTTGTCCTGCCTCCAGGCACTTTGGAAAATAGCTTGACTCCCTCTTCTTTATGGCAGCCCCTGAGATATTGGAACACTGCTATCATGTCCCCCATCATTTTGTCATTTTTATTCTGGCACCAAGGTGAGGTTTCCAAAATCCCAAAATGGAATAAACCGGCTGGATGAAGAGACCTAGATCTACTTTCAATTTTCCTTTTGTTACAACAGAGTACCCTACAATTTTCATCCTATCTTCCACTCTGTCACAAAACAAATCCACTTTTTTTCTACCATATGTCCTCCTAACATGGCTGGGAAGGCAACATGACTGCTTCTGAATGAACATGCAGATGGGCTGCCTTTTGAGGATATCTGTACTGGCCTAATTTGTGGCTGTTAGACAGGATTTCTTCTCCTCTAGAAATGACAAGCTTCTAGCTTTCCAAATATTTCTTACATTTCAGAGAAAATGCAGCCAGCAATGTCATCGTGACGAGGCATTTTTATAGTGCCATAAAAATTCAGAGTCACCATAAATTCTGATTGCTAAAAAGTCTGGCATTTACGGCACCTTCTACAAGGACATATTTTAAATGATATTCAAAACCAGTGTGATAAGTTTTATTTAGTTTTAAAAAGTCGGATTAAAAAGCCAACCATCCTCTTCTTATACAGCAGAGGAGGGGGGAAAAATACGGATGTTTCTAGAATTAAAGAAAATGGATGAAGGTCTCCCTCCCTCCTTCCTTCCCTCCCTCTCTCTCTCTCTTAATCCTACGCAAATTCATTAGCCCCAAAAGTGTGAAATCTTCATGTCTTATTCAGATGAAACTATTAATTAAAACTCATAATTAGCATTTGCCAAATTATGTCTAATACAGGTTGTTAATAATAGTATCATGTATCAAGGATGCAAGCACATTATAACATTGCTTTGAAGTTTCAGTGCCCATGTA
>NW_015428766.1:0-1200 GCF_001527695.2 Protobothrops mucrosquamatus | reverse complement strand
TCCCAGAATTCCTGAGCCAGCCACGCTGAGGGGAAAGGGAGAGGTTTCCAAGTTGAGCCAGGCTGGCTCAGGAATTCTGAGAGTTGAAGTCCACAAGACATAAAAGGGTCATAGTTCCCCCATGCTGGCTCAGGAATTCTGGGAGTTGAAGTCCACCAGTCATAAAAGAGCCAAGGTTGCCTATGCCTGCCCAAATGCCTCAATTTTGACCATGTGACCGTGAGGAAAAATATTTAAATATTTAAACCAGGGGTCTTCAAACTTGGCTCTTTTATGACTGGTGGACTTCAACTCCCAGAATTCCTGAGCCAGCCACGCTGAGGGGAAAGGGAGAGGTTTCCAAGCTGAGCCATGCTGGCTCAGGAATTCTGGGAGTTGAAGTCCATGAGTCGTGAGGGGGCCATAGCTCCCCCATGCTGGCTCAGGAATTCTGGGAGTTGAAGTCCACGAGTCATAAAAGAGCCAAGGTTGCCTACCCCCGGTCACTTCCCAGCTCTCCTTCAGCCGAAAATCTACTCTCTGCTTCTATTTTACAGCCTCTGCAGACCGACAGCCCTTCTCGTGTCAATCATTGAGGGCTCAAAATTGTTTTTTAGGGGACACCAGAGTCCTTTTCCAAGTAAATGGGCACAAAAGTTAATTCCACCCCTGGCAAGGATTGATGGGGGTCCTCTCCTCGAGACGGCCCTGGAGGGGGGTCTCCCGGGTGCAGCCACAATTCCGAATCATCGGCGCTTGAACCCCTCGGAGGGGAGAAATGACTGTGGCTGCAGATGGCTTTCCCGCGCATGGATGCGCACCGCTCAGCCTATGGGGTGGGGGGGGTGGATCCTTCCCCCAAACTGGAGATCCAACGCTCTCCTGGAAACTGGTTCTGGCTTCACAAGCAGAACACGGGGGGGGGGGGTGCTTGGAAGCCCCTCCCAAGAAGTGGGCCTGCCTCCGTTCTCATCCCTAGGTGGGTCCACGTCACAAGCACACTTACAGAATAGCACTTAGCCTTTAGACTTATCTACCGCTTCACAGGGCTTCACGGCCCTCTCTGAGCAGTTTACAGAGTCAGCCTCTTTGCCCCCAACAATCTGGGTCCTCATTTTAGCGGCCTCGGAAGGATGGAAGGCTGAGTCGACCTTGAGCCAGTCAGGATCAAACTCCAGGCTGTGGGCAGAATCGGCCTGCAATACTGCATTCTAACCACTG
>NW_015428765.1:0-1200 GCF_001527695.2 Protobothrops mucrosquamatus | reverse complement strand
ACTAATCAAGGAGAGAAGCAACCTAGAACTAAGGAGAAACTTCCTGACAGTTAGAACAATTAACCAGTGGAACAACCTGCCTCCAGAAGCGGTGAATGCTCCAACACTGGAAGTTTTTAAGAAGAGACTGGACAGCCATTTGTCTGAAATGGTATAGGGTTTCCTGCCTGAGCAGGGGGTTGGACTAGATGACCTCCAAAGTCCCTTCCAACTTTATTATTATTACTACTTTATGCTGAGTAACATTGTGAACTGGTACAGAGACATCCAGATATCTAAAGAAGGAGCATTCATATACATTATTTGCTACCTTTTCAGAGCTTTTAGGATTTCCTTTTCACCCATGATCCCAGTATCTGGATCCACTGCTGTGAAAGTGCACCTATAGACATAGACGTTGTTACATTTTAATTTCATAATAGGAATGTCTTTAAAAATGAAATTATTCATTTTGTGCAAGATCATGAGATCAAAATACCAACTCTAAACTCTCTTACCTTGGACAAGACATTTTTCCTTTCAACTTAACAGTTCCAATTAATATATCAACCCAAGAATCCTATATCAAAGAAATTGAATCCCATTAAATACTTTGCAATTGCATTATTTAACTATTTTCCAATAATACATGTCAGTTATAGAGCAATATTTCTGCACAATTTTCTTTTTAAACCAATATACTCACAAGATCATATTTAAAAAGCTATTGATTAAGTTTAACATCTCAATAAAACTCTTTTGAGGCATATCTGCAATAACATAAATTAGAGATGGAGAAAAGTAGCAATTCAAACACAGTTAAGATAGACCTGTAAGAGCCAATCTGATCTAGTAGTTAAGACACCAGGCTTGAAAGCAGGAGACTGTGAGTTCAAATCCTGCCTTAGCCATAAAAGCCAGTGGGGGATTTGGGGCCAGTCATTTTCTCTCAGCAAAACCCACTTTACAGATTTGTTGTTGTCAATAAAATAGGGGGAGGAAGTGTGTTGGATATGTTCACTGCTTTGTTTATAAAAATAATAAAGATGGGATACAAATAAATAGAATAAAATAATAATAATACTTACTTCTTCGTAAGGACTACAATCTTTAACAACAATATTTGGTCGGAAGATAGTCATTGAAGCTTTCTTTTCTAATCTTGTATTTAGATCATTCAAGGAACCTTCAGAAATCAGCAAAATTGGACTGCCTTCAGCA
>NW_015428764.1:0-1200 GCF_001527695.2 Protobothrops mucrosquamatus | reverse complement strand
ACTGGATCCGTGCCCCTCCTGGCTGGTACTGGCTGCCCGGGAGGGTACACGAGCCTGGCTCCAGGGAATTATAAACGCTTCTTTACGGGAGGGTGTCTTCCCCGTAGCCTTGAAGGAGGCAGTTGTGAGGCCCCTCCTTAAGAAGCCTTCCCTGGACCCAGATGTATTAGCTAACTATCGGCCGGTCTCCAACCTTCACTTTGTGGTGAAGGTTGTTGAGAGTGTGGTTGCGCAGCAATTCCCCCAGCGCCTGGAGGAAACAGTCTATCTAGACCCGCTCCAGTCGGGCTTCAGGCCGGGATACAGCACGGAAACGGCATTGGTCACACTGGTGAATGATCTCTGGAGGGCCCGGGACAGGGGTCATTCCTCTGTCCTAGTTCTTTTGGACCTCTCAGCGGCTTTTGATACTGTGGACCACGGTATCATGCTGCGGTGCCTGGTGGAGTTGGGAGTGGGAGGCACCGTTATGCGGTGGTTCTCCTCCTTCCTCACCGACCGCACGCAGTCTGTATTGGCAGGGGGACAGAGGTCGACCCCAAGGCCTCTAACTTGTGGGGTGCCACAAGGGTCGGTCCTCTCCCCCCTATTGTTCAATATTTATGTGAAGCCGCTGGGTGAGATCATCCGTGTCTTTGGGGTGGATTTCCATCAGTACGCTGATGATACTCAGCTGTACTTTTCCACCCAAGGCCACCCCAATGATGCCCTTGACGTGCTGGCCCGGTGCCTGGAGGCCGTACGGGTCTGGATGGGGAGAAACAGACAGGCTCAACCCTTCCAAGACTGAGTGGCTGTGGTTGCCGGCTCCCAGGCATAGTCAGCTGACTCCGTCGCTGACTATAGGGGGCGAAACTTTGGCTCCCTCAGAGAGGGTACGCAATCTGGGTGTCCTCCTGGCTGACACTAGAAGACCAGTTGATGGCTGTGGCCAGCGGGGCGTTTTACCGGGTACGCCTGGTTCACCAATTGCGGCCTTTTCTGGACCGGGATGCCTTGCACACAGTTACCCACGCTCTTGTCACCTCCCGCCTGGACTACTGCAATGCTCTCTACATGGGGCTCCCCTTGAGGAGCACTCGGAGGCTCCAGTTAGTCCAGAATGCAGCCGCGCGGGCGGTGATGGGAGTGACTCGTCGCTCCCATGTAACGCCGCTGCTGCGCGAGCTGCACTGGCTGCCGGTGGCTTTCCGGGTGCGC
>NW_015428763.1:0-1200 GCF_001527695.2 Protobothrops mucrosquamatus | reverse complement strand
GGTATTATGGAAAATTTGGATTCTAAAGAAATGAATTTGATGTTGTATTGTATAACAGCAGCAAGATTATTGATTGCTCAAAACTGGAAGAAAGAGGTATTACCAACTATGGATGATTGGAGATTGAAGGTGTCATATTTTGCAGAAATGGCAAAAATTTCCGCATACTTGAAGGATCAATCTCAAGAAAAATTTATTTTGGTGTGGAGAAGATGAATAGATTATGTGAAGAGAAACTATGAAGTGATTAATTATCATATAGCTTTTGAATAAATATCTTTTTTTTTCTAACATTTTCTATATATTTAATATAATTTATATATATATATATATATATTATTTTTAAGTTTATTATTGTATGTTAGAGTTAAAGTATGTTAAATTCTGTCTGTATTATGAATGGATAGCTTACTTTAGACTTGGGATGTTATGTATTTATCCCTGTACTCAGTTCCGGGAAGTCCGGAGGGGGAGGGGGGAAGGGGATGAAGGGGTAGAATTATAAAAAAAAAATTGGTGTATTTATAAATGAAATGTAAATGTTTGCTTTTAAGAAGAGGAGATGATCGGCTAGTACCCCTAAACTGCATCCGAGGTGGTGGAAAAGAAGGTGATGGGATATGTAGGATAGTTGGGAAGGAGGAAAGAGGAAAGGTAGTGGTCAAGAGGGGGAGGAAGGAAGAGGGAAGTAGGTAGGAAGGTGGAGGGAGTGTGGATGCAGGGGGGGGGATGCGGATTATTTCGGAATAGGCTTTTTATGTGTTTGTTTTTCTAATGAAATGTACCATATTTGTATTATTTGTTCATATTTTATTTGAAAAAAATTAATAAAAAATTTTAATAATAAAAAAAAGAATTATTTGCCATCCATCTCATGGGTTAGGGAACTCTGAGTGGCTTACATCAAGATAAAACAACATATAATGATAGTTATAAATATAAAATGGATTAAAATTATAAAAATTAAAACAAACCAAGAAACAAAAGTTTGGAGGGGAGAGGCAGGGAGTCTTCTTTGTTAGTATGCATGTCATAATAAAGTTATTAGTGCCTAGAAATACGTATAAGTATATAAAAAATAGAATAAATGTCATATTAAATCTTTGCGCTGCCAGATTAGGCTGCAAAAATTCAAATGACCACTAGATGGGAACATGGAGTTGAAGAAAGTTACTGCCATCTAGAGGTCATACAAATTTT
>NW_015428762.1:0-1200 GCF_001527695.2 Protobothrops mucrosquamatus | reverse complement strand
CCCCCAAGAAAGAAGATATGGGAACGAGCCGGCGCGGGCGGAGAGGAGGGCTGCGTATCTCTCTTCCTCGCCCGTTTCCTTCCCTCCCCCCCCCCCACCCTCCGCAAAGGCTGGACCGCTGCTAACCGCTGTCAAAGCTGCGGCCCGGGTCGAGGAGCGGCGCGGCTGAGCCCCGCAATCTGCAATGCGCCCGAGCGAGCCTGGCAGACGCCCGCGCTCTCCGGGGCCGGCAAGGAAACCAGCCCGGGGGCTGCAAAGGGGATGAGCGGGTTCGGCGGGGCGGGGGGGGGGCGGGGGGTTTGCACGAGCTCGGCTTTGTTCTGCCTTTGGCCCCCCCGGTCCTTGCAGCAGCAGCAGCAGCAGCAGCAGCCCCAGCCTTCCTTTTGCAAACGCCCCTCCGAGCCGGGAGCTTCGGCGAGGGAGGAAGCGGTGCCTTCTCCGGCTGTTGACCGGGCTCGGGGAAGCTGGATGCAACCCCCCCCCTCTCCCTCCCTCGCTCGCTCGCTGTGACACCCACGGCTGGTCCCTATTAAAGCAACCCTCTTCGTGCCCCCCCCTTTTGGGGGGGGGCTTTATTTGCGTTACCTTTTGGATAGTTTGCTGAGTGACCTCTCCTTTGCCTCTCGGGCGTGCCGAAGCAAAGGCAACCGACATGATGGTGGGGTGGTGGTGGCGGCGTCCGCTTGCCTTTTTGGACAAGGCGGGTCAGGCATGCAGGGGTTTGCCCGGCTGTCCTAATCTTGTTATTATCTGGCCGCTATTGCCGTGCAAAGGGGGCAGCCTTCGCCGCAGTGCATGAGGAGGGGAGCCCGAGGAAATGGTACAATCTGCGCCTTGCAATGAGCCTGCGGCATTGCACCAAGAGCCTTCCGCGCACCCCCTTTTACCTGGACGCTTCTGCGCGCAATGCAAAGGCGGAGAGCCAGCGACTGAGCTGGGGCGAAGGGAGAGGCGGCCGAGCCACCTGAGCGGCTTTGCCTCCTCCTCTCCCTTCCCCCCCACCACCCCCCCCTGTCTTTCTCCAAAATCCACCTTCCCCTCCTCCCCCTCCCCCTGCACATGGTGCATCCCTGTTGTCGGGTTTCCTGTCGCGAGCGAATCGCATCTCTTCCCTGATTTTGCCAATAAAGAGCATCTCGCTGCGCCAAGTGCGTAGGGAAAGAAGGCAGCGCTACGCCAAGTGCGTGGGAGCAGCAGGTG
>NW_015428761.1:0-1200 GCF_001527695.2 Protobothrops mucrosquamatus | reverse complement strand
ACGTACTCCAGGGCAGGCCTCCCGGCTTGTCTTATTTTGTGAATTTGTCTTGCTGCTTTGAGGCCTATGGATGGGTCCTCAAATCGTTCTTTCAGACCTAAGAGGAAAAGGTGGGGATCTTCCAATTCGGGGGCTTGCTCACTATATAAATTATTCAGCCATTCAGCTGCTTCTCCCTCTAGGTTGGATGCAAATACGTTGACCATGGCACCTGGGTCCGGATAATGGTAGGCCCAACGGTTCAAGTGAGTGCGCCCTTGGTTGAAAAAAAAAATCAGCTTCTCTGGGTCTCCATCAAAGGTTGCATTGAAGGGTGGTGCAAAAACAGGTTGTTGCGGTCCCCACTGGGGCTGTTGCTGCTGGCCCCACCCCGGTTGTTGGTCCCATGGCTGCTGGGCTCCCTGCTGTTGATATGGTGCCCCCAGTTGCAGTTGGCCCCTTCCTGCCTGCCAATCCCATGGTTGGTGGGCTCTCTGTTGCTGGGCAGTGGAGGCTGGTAGTGCCCATTGTTGCTGCAGGCCTCCCAATGGTGACTGTGCAAGTGGGGTTTGTAGTGGTGTATTCTGCTGTTGTAGGCCCCTCAATGATTGCTGGACATGCTGGGCCTCCCCCATCTGCAAGCTGACCGGGTGTAGTTCTGGCAGTTGCATCACTTCAAGCTGCCATAATGTTTCTATTAGCTGTGGTGAGCTCAGTTGCTGGAAAGGCCTCAATTTGGAATTCTTTATGTCTTCAGGACTGTGACTCACCAATTTTGTTGGCAATGCTGCACAGCTTCGTCTGGAGCCTTCTCTTGGCTTATCACAGTCTGATGTCCCTCCCAATATCTTTGGCCTCGCTCCCAGCTGGGAAATCTGCCAGATTCCTTTCTCCCCCGGCTTGCCGGCTGTCGCTTCTCCCCCCGGGGAAGCTGCTGCTGCTAGGAGGAAGCTGGTGTCAGACAATTCGTTCTGCTTCATTTCAAATGTTCCCCAAATCTTTACCAGTACCTCTCAAACTTTGAGGCAGTGGATGGGGTTTGGGACCCCATATTGTTTTAGAATGAGATGAGATCTAAGCATAATGTCATATGTCTGATTAACGAAACACTAAAAAGGACTTTCAGGCATATTTTCTCCTAAAAGCATTTATTAATGTTACAGATACGTCAGCACAATATGGAGGAATGCTTAGATCTGCTTCTCTTCCGTACGGATAACA
>NW_015428760.1:0-1200 GCF_001527695.2 Protobothrops mucrosquamatus | reverse complement strand
GGGGGGGGAAGCTGCCCCTGGCATGGGCACAAGGGCAGCCTAGACCCAGACCTGATCCTTAAGAGGGCATGAGGGTGCCCCCTCCCCACAATTCCTTCATTCCAATTGGGAGAGGGGCGAGGCAGCCCATAGCCGGGGGCAGTCCCCCCTCTCCTGCAGAAGCACAGCAGGGTCACTCCAGCTGTTTGGGGGGGAATGTTAAAGCTGGAGTCACCCTGCCAGGTTTATGCAGACGGGGGGGGGGAAAGCTGCCCCTGAACCGATCCTTAAGAGGGCTTGGGGGTGGCCACTACCCCCAATTGCAATTGGGGGGGCGAGGCAGCCCATAGCCGGGCGCAGCCGCCCCCCCCTCCTGCAGAAGTACCGTAGGAGCACTCCAGCTGTTTGGGGGGGTGTCAAAGCTGGAGACACCCTGCCACCCCACCTGGCATGGGCACAAGGGCTGCCTAGACCCAGACCCGATCCTTAAGAGCGCCTGGGGGTGCCCCCTCCCCACAATTCCTTCATTCCAATTGGGGGGGCAGCTGCCACCTCGTGCAGAAGCACTCCAGCTGTTTGGGGGGGGTGTCAAAGCTGGAGTCACCCTGCCAGGTTTATGCAGACGGGGGGGGGAAGCTGCCCCTGACCCGATCCTTAAGAGGACCTGGGGGTGCCCCTCCCCCCCAATTGCAATTGGGGGGCTGTTTGGGGTGTGTGTCAAAGCTGGAGACACCCCGCCTCCCCACCTGGCATGGGCACAAGGGCTGCCTAGACCCAGACCCGATCCTTAAGAGGGCCTGGGGGTGCCCCCTCCCCACAATTCCTTCATTCCAATTGGGGAGGGGGGCGAGGCAGCCCATAGCCGCCCCCTCCTGCAGAAGCACCGCGGGGTCCCCTCTGCCTCTTGGAGGGGGGGGTGTCACCCTGCCAGGCTTCTGCAGGTGGGGGGGTCCCCCCTCCCCGCTAACGAGCCCCCCCCGCAGTCACCTTTGGAGGTGGGGCCCCGGCTGTAGCACAGGGCCAGCCCGGCAGCCGCCAGGGCCGCGGCGGGGAGGGCGGCCGTGCTGGCCCGGCTCTCCCTGCGCCGGTGGTGGTGGCGGCGGCGGCGGCCCGCGGGCGCCGGGTTGGGGCACAAGCCCGGCAGGGGGGGCGCCTCCTCCTCCTCCTCCGGGCGGGGCAGCCCCCACCCGCCCCCCAAAGGCGCCGGGGACCCCCGCAGGC
>NW_015428759.1:0-1200 GCF_001527695.2 Protobothrops mucrosquamatus | reverse complement strand
CACTCTGTGGGAGCGTACCGGCCGATGGGAGGTAATCTGCGGCAGAAGGCGGTCTCGGAGATATCCAGGTCCGATGCCATGGAGCGCTTTGAAGATGATAACCAACACCTTGAAGCGCACCCGGAAGGCTACCGGCAACCAGTGCAGCTCGCGCAGCAGCGGTGTTACATGGGAGCGACGAGTCCCTCCCAACACCGCCTGCGCGGCCGCATTCTGGACCAGTTGAAGCCTCCGGGTGCTCCTCAAGGGGAGCCCCATGTAGAGAGCATTACAGTAGTCCAGGCGGGAGGTGACGAGGGCATGGGTGACTGTGCGCAAGGCTTCCCGGTCCAGAAAAGGTCGCAACTGGTGTATCAGATAACAGCATATCTTTAACCTTGTTCAAATAAACCAGCTTTATATTCTTTCCCTTTACCTCTAACAATCTGTTCAATCTCTTCAAATAATTTCCTAGCACTTTATTTCTTCTCGTTTCTTCTTTGCCCTTTCTCACAAGGGTCTTCAAAGCTTTAACAGGTGTCTGTTAAAAATATAGCCCAAAGTAGAAAGTCTATCCAGGTCACTCTCTTGGTTTATTGTATGTCCTTTTTAATTATGAAGACATCAGTTGGTTTCTTTTATATGTCCAGTGTAACATCTTCTTCCATGTCATTCTTCTAGCCTGTAAGTCCACATTCAACTCAGTCTCAATCTTTTCAGGTAAAACCTGTTCCTCTTCCATAGAATCTTTTAGGCATAGTCTGCCCACAGAGGAAGCTATCACTCTTGACATTGTTAATATTAACTTCTGGCTTCATTTTTCAAAGCTATTTGTCAATATTTCCAGAGTTAGAATATTTTGTATCATTCTCTACCTGTTAGTCGAGTATATGTGCTCTTCTCTTGTAGTTAAAATCTTTAAAAATTGTACACCAAAGGGAACTTATTTTTTTTTTCAAAAAACCAAAACACAAGAATTTTCCAATTTTCCTTATAATTAATTCCAAGGTCTTATTTCAAAATTATCAAGACTCTTACTCCATTTGTAACTTTCTAAAATCAAAGTTTTAATCAATGTTTTGCTGTTTAGTTATTTTCTTTTCCAAAGTTTTTCAGCTTATTGTTAAACAATTCTTCATGAAGAATTGTAGGCAGACTTACCTGATGTTTACAGACTTGTCAATCCAAAGGTTTCTAATAGCTGAAAAGTAGTTAAAACCA
>NW_015428758.1:0-1200 GCF_001527695.2 Protobothrops mucrosquamatus | reverse complement strand
AATAATAAAGTTGGAAGGGACCTTGGAGGTCATCTAGTCCAACCCCCTGCTCAGGCAGGAAACCCTATACCATTTCAGACAAATGGCTGTCCAGTCTCTTCTTAAAAACTTCCATTGTTGGAGCAGTCACCACTTCTGGAGGCAGGTTGTTCCACTGGTTAATTGTTCTGTCAGGAAGTTTCTCCTTAGTTCTAGGTTGCTTCTCTCCTTGATTAGTTTCCATTCGTTGCTTCTTGTCCTGCCTTCAGGCCCCTTGGAGAATAGCTTGACTCCCTCTTCTTTGTGGCAGCCCCTGAGATATTGGAACACTGCTATCATGTCCCCCCTCGTCCTTCTCTTCATTAAGCTAGACATACCCAATTCCAGCAGCCGTTCCTTATATGTTTTAGCCTCCAGTCCCCTGATCATCTTTGTTGCTCTTCTCTGTACTCTTTCTAAAGTCTCAACATCTTTTTTACATCATGGTGACCAAAACTGGATGCAGTATTCCAAGTGTGGCCTTACTAAGGCATTGTAAAGTGGTATTAATACTTCACGTGACCTTGATTCTATCTCTCTGTTAATGCAGCCCAGCACTGTGTTGGCCTTTTTGGCAGGTGCAGCACACTGCTGGCTCTTATTTAAGTGATTGTCCACTAGGACTCTGAGGTCCCTCTCACAGTTACTACTATTGAGCAAGGTACTCCCTATACTATACCTGTACATTTGGTTTTTCTTGCCTAAATGTAGAATCTTACTTTTTTCACCATTGAATTTCATTTTGTTAGATAGTGCCCAGTGTTCAAGTCTGTCCAGGTCCTCCTGTATCCTAAGCCTGTCTTCTGGAGTGTTGGCTATTCCTGCCAGCTTGGTGTCGTCTGCAAATTTGATGAGTTCCCCATCTATCCCCTCATCCAGATCGTTGATGAAGATGTTGAAGAGCACTGGGCCCAGAACAGAGCCCTGGGGCACCCCACTACACACTTCCCTCCATGTAGATGTGGTTCCATTGAGGACCACTCGCTGAGTACGGCCGGTCAGCCAGCTACGGATCCATCTGGTGGTAATGCTGTCTAACCCACATTTTTCTATTTTATCAAGTAGTAGGTTGTGATCTACTTTATCAAATGCCTTACTGAAGTCCAAGTAAATTATATCCACAGCATTCCTCTGATCCACTAATTTTGTCACTTGGTCAAAGAATGCAATAAGATTTGTCTG
>NW_015428757.1:0-1200 GCF_001527695.2 Protobothrops mucrosquamatus | reverse complement strand
TGTGCAAGGCGTCCCGGTCCAGAAAAGGCCGCAACTGGTGGATCAGGCGAACCTGATAAAACGCCCCCCTGGTCACAGCCGACAGATGGTCATCCAGTGCCAGCCGTGAATCCAGGAGGACTCCCAAGTTGCGCGCCCTCTCCGAGGGGGCCAAGGTTTCGCCCCCTATAGTCAGCGATGGCGTCAGCTGACTATGCCGGTTCGCACCTGTTCGGGAGAACCGGTAGCTAAATTTACCTGAATTCAGAGACCCAGCTGACTTCTGGAAGTCCAGTCTAGGCCTCTGAGGCCTCCCAGGCCTAGAACGGCCCACTGGAAGTGCATGATGCCACTTCTGGAAGTCCATTCTAGGCATCAGAGGCCCAGGCCTGCATCACATAATAGAACCGGTTGTTCAGGTATTTGAATCCCACCACTGATCATATACTGTATCAATGACTCATTGCCCGGGTCAATGAAGACCAACATTGATGTTAGACATCCTAGGTATCTGTTGATAAATAAGCAGCAGGACACAAGAGCTATGGCTGGACCGCCAGGGCTTAGTCCCATAGCATTACTGGAAGAACAACAACCACAAACAAGACAAAAGTATACTGTGGTTGAAAATTGCACCATTATGTTCTGCTATTATAAACCGAAACCAACAAATCAGGGCTACTTAAAGAGAATGTTTCAACACTGGGAAATAATCAAGGAGAGAAGCAACCTAGAACTAAGGAGAAACTTCCGGACAGTTAGAACAATTAACCAGTGGAACAACCTGCCTCCAGAAGTGGTGAATGCTCTAACACTGGAAGTTTTTAAGAAAAGACTGGAGAGCCATTTGTCTGAAATGGTATAGGGTTTCCTGCCTGAACAGGGAGTTGGACTAGATGACCTCCAGGGTCCCTTCCAACTTTTTTTTTTTTATTATTATTATTATTATTATTATTATTATTATTATTATTATTATTATTATTATTATTATTATTATTATTATTATTATTATTATTATTATAAATATTACTGAACAATGATAGGCAGATCAAAAAAGATTCATTATCAGAAATAAATATTCAAGGATGCAGAAGTGGAAGAGATTTACAAACAACAGCCCCTAAAAACCTGGTGCTTATAATGAAGGATGTGAATAAGATGCTTGCAAGGATTAAAATGATGTCTATCAAACAGAGCAATCAGAAAAAATCCAAGATCATT
>NW_015428755.1:0-1200 GCF_001527695.2 Protobothrops mucrosquamatus | reverse complement strand
AAGACCGAAGGCACGTTAGGGGCCCGCAAAGGCTCCGCCCGGAGGCCTTAGGTGGCCAGTCAGGGTGCACCAGATATCCAATTGAGGAAGGAGAGCCTGAAAATGAGGCCTGGCACAGGCAGCGTGAGCGAACAGGCAAAGGTGCCTTGAATCAAGGTGGTCTAAGAATTTGTCTGTAAAGAGCCCTGTAGCAGACGTGGCTCCTGCTATTGGTGGTGGGAGCAACTAGGCCAGCCGCGTGGCGCCTCAAAATGGCGGCTGCGGCCGACCTACACAAGGCCCTGGACTTTAGTTGACTGTAACTTGTCCCCGAGTAAGATCAACTCTAAGTGAGGGGAGTGAAGGAAAAGAACGGCTCCTCAGGTGCTGGGTAATTTGCCTACCCCAGCCAAGGCCGAAGTCCCTTGTTCCAGGCCTTTGAGAGCGCCCAAAATGGCGGCCGCGACCTTAGGCCGATGCAAACGGCCCGGAAAGGTGATTTAAGGCAAAACGAACCTCGCAACCAGGGCAAGGGAAGGCGGATCCCCCAAAATGGCGGCTGCGACTCCTGGGCGATATAAACGGCCCGAATATTTTAAATTCAATTAAATTCGAGCCGCACCTTCCAGACGATCACAAAATCGCTCAAAAACGCTAGGGAATTAGTCCGAAACGCTGGGGAATTCGCTTCCCCCCGAAGGAAAAAACTTTCCTGTTTGCAAGTCTATCGGCAGCCCCAAAATGGCGGCCGCGACTTTCGGCCGTTGCTAGTGTCCCTGAGGGACGAAATTGACAGAGGGGAGTTAAGGGAAGCTGAGCAGCAGCGTTGGCTCGCACCGGAAAGGCAACGAGGGAATCGGTAGGATTGCCCTCCCCCCTCCCCAGATCCCTGGAGAGAGAAACGACGACGGGGATTTATCCCCTCCCCACACCTCCCTCAGAACAGCCTCAAATCGGCCGATTTGAGGCCCCGCTGGTCCCAGCTGGCTAAGGGGAGGTTTCTGTCTTGGGGAATTAAGTTTTAGAAGGAGATCTGTGAGAATCCAACAGTGGGTCTCTGACCTGCAATGATCTGATTTTTCTAATCCTGAGAGCCAAACCTTGAGACGTCTACAAGAGCTTGAGACCAAGATAAGACTGGGTCTCACAGCAACAGGGGGCGTGTCAAGTTTTGGCTACTTGGTCTCAGGAGCAGGCATCCAATGGAAACCCACCGGTGGA
>NW_015428754.1:0-1201 GCF_001527695.2 Protobothrops mucrosquamatus | reverse complement strand
TTCAGGGGCTTTGGAGAATAGCTTGACTCCCTCTTCTTTGGGGCAGCCCCTGAGATACTGGAAGGCTGCTATCATGTCCCCCCTCGTCCTTCTCTTCGTTAAACTAGACAGACCCAATTCCAGCAGCCTTTCCTTATATGTTTTAGCCTCCAGTCTCCTGATCATCTTTGTTGCTCTTCTCTGCACTCTTTCTAGAGTCTCAACATCTTTTTTACATCATGGTGACCAAAACTGGATGCTGTATTCCAAGTGTGGCCTTACCAAGGCCTTGTAAAGTGGTAGTAACCCTTCACGTGATCTGGATTCTATCCCTCTGTTAACGCAGCCTAGCACTGTGTTGGCCTTTTTGGCAGCTGCAACACACATCTGGCTCCTATTTAAGGGATTGTCCACTAGGACTCCCAGATCCCTCTCACAGTTACTACTCTTGAGCAAGGCACCCCCTCTACTATGCCTGTACATTTGGTTTTTCTTGCCTAGATGTAGAACCTTCCTTTTTTCACCCTTGAATTTCATTTTGTTAGACAGCGCCCGGTGTTCGAGTCTGCCCAGTTCCTCCTGGATCTGAGATGGTATAGGTTCTCCTGCTCGAGCGGGGAGGCTGGACTAGATGGCCTCCAAGGTCCCGTCCGGGCTCTATTCTACTCTACCTCTGCCCAGCCCAGAAACCGGAACACCGTCGGTGGGTGGAGTGGGTGCCGTTCCCCCATTCGGCCACACGGGGGAGTTCCGGTTCTGCCTCTCTTCTCCGGCAGCCCTCCTGCCACCTTTGGGGGTCTGCGCGGGATGCCGGAGGAAGGGATCCCCCTTCCCCAAACTCTCGACAAGAGTGGTCTTAGCAAGTAGGTCGGAGGGTCCTCGGCTTACCGGCCATAACTGAGCCCAAAATTTACGTTGCTAAGGGAGAAATTGGTTGAGGGAGGTTGCTCAATTGGATGACGTTTGAGGCCATGGTCACGAAAGGAAGTGTCGTAAGACGAGGACTTCCTGGGGAGTCATAGTATTGTTGTGAGAGAGGGGAACGCTCCTGAAGGAGGGAGGAAAGGGGTCCAAGAAGGGGTCAAGAGGGTCCAGGGAGGGGGTCCAGGGAGGGGGTCCAGGAAAGGGGTCCAGGAAGAGGGTCCGGGAATGGGGTCCGGGAAAGGGGTCCGGGAAAGGGGTCCAGGGAGGGGGTCCAGGAAGAGGGTCCAGGAAGAGGTCC
>NW_015428753.1:0-1201 GCF_001527695.2 Protobothrops mucrosquamatus | reverse complement strand
CTATCATGATCTCATTGTGTCAGTGACGGAATCCTATGATTCTCACCTGTGCAATGATATCATGTCGTCAGTGATGTAATCATGGCTTGTACAGGATGCCCATAATTGACTGAACACTGCTGTCCCTCTCATTTACTCTCAAGGCAATTCTGTGAAGTAGACTACAGCAAAAGAACATCTGTTTGAAGGCCACATGCCATCATCTAAGCTGGCATTAGGATCATGAGTGGGAGGTAGAACATGTCCATGTGCAATTACACTAGTTGTTAGAAAATCCATGGAATTATCATCCCAACACAATTTGAAGGTATCAGTCTGGAAAATCTGATTGAATTTAGATTTGAATCACAATCCTACAGTCATCTTTCATATGCCTTATTTCCATAAAGTTATATATTCTAAATTCAGCACCATCCACTGCTGGAGCAGATTTTCTGATTCTTGGCATAAGAGTTATGATGTTTCTTTGCATCTCCTTTGTATAACTTATTTATATTTTTATTGCTTTTCATAGAATTTATTGTTCTCCGACTAAGTCCTATGAATTTGGAAATCATTTTACATTCTTTTAATATTCAGACCAGCATGTTCAAAGGACACCACATGTATAAATCACAGCCTCTGTCGACAAAGTAGTTTAAGTATGGATCTTAACCTATCGCAGCTACAGTTTTTATGTACTTTGAAGGAAATTGAGATAAGGTATATACTTCTGCTCCTGCCCAGCAAAGGCCAAATTGAAATCCCCAGAACTAAAAGTGAAGTCCTGGGGATTTCAATTTGGCCTTTGCTGGGCAGAAGCAGAAGTATATACCTTATCTCAATTTCCTTCAAAGTACATAAAAACTGTAGCTGCGATAGGTTAAGATCCAGACTTAAACTGTGATGCTTACCTCAGTGTCAAAATGGCACCCTTTCACTGTAAAAGGAGCCAAACCAAATGCTGGAAGGTGGAGAAATATTGCAGATGTAAAATCTCTTACATTTTTTTTATTTTTTTTACTAAATGATATACTGTAGAAATGATAGATAGATAGATAGATAGATAGATAGATAGATAGATAGATAGATAGATAGATAGATAGATAGATAGATAGATAGATAGATAGATAGATAGATAGATAGATGGATAGGGATAGGGATAGGGATAGGGATAGGGATAGGGATAGGGAAAGGGATAGGGATAGGGATAGGGATAGGG
>NW_015428752.1:0-1201 GCF_001527695.2 Protobothrops mucrosquamatus | reverse complement strand
GGGCCTGACCTAAGGTGAGTTTTAAATAGGGACAATTTTTAAACAATTTTAAAGAGCCACAGCTACTAATATTTGGATTTTAATTGGTTTTTAGCAGGGGAAAATTTCTTTTTGTACAATGTTTTAATATGCTGTGAGCCGCCCTGAGTCCCATGGGGAGAAGGGCGGCATATAAATTTAAGAAAATAAATAAAATAAAATAAATAAACAAGTCTACAGTTTTCATCTTTCGTTGGTTGATCAAAGTCTGATTTTATCAATGTTGTGACTTATAGCTTAACACTTAGGAGAGTTAAGATATATAACATATTTTATTTTCCTGTGTGGTGATTAATATGATTTAAAGGAGCTGTGATGGCGCAATGGCTAGAATGCAGTATTGCAGGCTAGCTCTGTCCACAGCCAGGAGTTCAGTCCTGACTAGCTCAAGGTTGACTCAGCCTTTCATCCTTCCAAGGTTGGTAAAATAAGGCCCCAGATTGTTGGAGGCCTTATGCTGATTCTGTAAACTGCTTAGAAAGAGCTATAAAGCAATGTGAAGTGGTATATAAGTCTAAGTGCTATTGCTATTAAACCAGGAAGCTACCAGTATTGCTTGATAGATTTCTGCGTAAATATTTTTAAAAATCAGCTAAGTATTTGAAAAGTAAGCAATATTAAATATAATTTGATTTACAGAGACCAAAATTTATTTCATTATTTTATTTACTTGGAGCAATAGCTTCATAGACATTTCAGCTAGCAGGTACTATTTAATCTTTGTCACAGTCAAACCATATATTTAATAAGAAGCGGATCTATCAGTGTAGATTGCCAGGCTTGATATTTTAGACAATGCCACAGGACATTGGCTATTATTTTGGTGGTTACTTTTGATGTTATGCAGTGAAGAACTGAATAAGAGATGTTAATTAAACTACTTCTTTGCTTACTTTGAGGGTAGGCTATTAAAATGTGTTCATGTGAACGCCTTTTTGTTTGAAGGGGGGGAGAAATCTTTTAAAAAAATCATTTAAATGAGGAAAGAATTATGATAAAAGCTCCCTAGGGCATGATTTAAAGCTTTAGATCTTTCAATTCATAGTTCAAGATCTAGAATGCATTGTTTAACTTCAGAAATGCTTTTCTTCAGAACCATTGCTTTTAGCACTTAAGCTGACAAGACTGTAGCAGGGGAGAACATTAGTTGTAATATTTTTCT
>NW_015428751.1:0-1201 GCF_001527695.2 Protobothrops mucrosquamatus | reverse complement strand
GTTATGGCAGAAAGTAAAAAAACAACAACAGCAACAACTAAAGATTGACAGCTAAATCATCCTTCATTTACATATTAGAATACTTTTTAACCTGGTGTTATTCAAGGACATGGGGATGGTGGCATATAATTTCTAGTGATTTTAAATATAAATTCCAACATGCAGTTGTTAGAGTGTTGTTGCTGTTTTTGTTTGGCTATATCTTATATGATGAATTTTACCTTGAGCTGGTAATTTAGGCCAGAATATTAAATAGGTGTTTATATATTCTTTGCTGGTATATATTCTAGTGTTGATAATTTATAACACAGAAAGGCATGTTCACACTGTTATCTTTAGGATTCTTTAAGTTGCTATGCCAACATATATTTTCTTTATGTTTGGCATGTATCAATACATATACATATCAAAGGCTCTAAAGCAGGAGTGTCAAACTGGCCGCAGGTCAGTTGCATCATGTGGAGGCCATGCCCACCCCAGCTCGGCAATGTAAAAAAGTTGTGATACGTCACGACACGTCACGTAATACGGTAATTTTGACACCTGTGCTCTAAAGTAATCTCACCTACCATGAGGTAACAAGACAGGTGCTTTCATGGATTAGTAACTGATTAAAAAACAGGGCACAGAGATAGGGAATAAAATGGCAGTCCTTACATTGGTGAGATAAGATAGGCAAAGTAAGGTGTTCCAGAGAATGGCCCTGAAGCTGAGGCCTTTTATCTTACATTTAAATTATCTTGACTAAGGGTGAGGGAGTGAGGTAATCATACTTGCTCATGATGCCAAGCCATTTGAAGTGATAAAAAACCCAAGATTATAAAGACCTCCAAAAACATCAATCCAAACAAGATGAACTGGCTTTTAAAGTGATAAGTACAGTTTAATGAAAACTATTGCAAAATTTATTTATTTATTTATTTTATTTATTTAACAAAATTTATATGCCGCCCTTCTCCCCATGGGACTCAGGGCGGCTCACAGCATATTAAAACATCATACAAAAAAAAAAAATTCCCCTACTAAAAACCAATTAAAACCCAAATATTGGTAGCTGTGGCTCTTTAAAATCGTTAAAAATTGTCCCTATTTAAAACTCACCTTAGGTCAGGCCCGCTTGTTGAAAAAGCCATGTCTTGAGGGCGCGGCGGAAGGTTAAGAGATCCGGAATCGTCCGGATCTCGGGGGGTAGTTCGTTCCA
>NW_015428750.1:0-1201 GCF_001527695.2 Protobothrops mucrosquamatus | reverse complement strand
TCCATGGCATAGGACCTGGCTATCTCCGAGACCGCCTTCTGCCGCAGATTCTCTCCCATAGACCGGTACGCGCTCACAGAGTGGGTCTCCTCAGGGTGCCGTCGGCCAAGCAGTGTCGGCTGGCGACCCCCAGGGGGAGGGCCTTCTCTGTGGGTGCCCCCGCCCTCTGGAATGAACTACCCCCCCAGATCCGGGTGATACCGGATCTCCTGACTTTCCGCCGCGCCCTCAAGACATGGCTTTTTCAGCACGCAGGCCTGGCCTAGGGAGGATTTTAAATCGGGTTGATTTTTAGAAAATTTTAAATATCACAACTTAAAATATTTGGGTTTTAATTGGTTTTATTCGGCGGGGATTGTGGGTTTGTTTTTGTTTTAAAAAATGTTGTGAGCCGCCCTGAGTCCCTCGGGAGAAGGGCGGGATACAAATTGAATAAATGAATGAATGAATGAATGACACTCTAAAACAGTGGTTCTCAGCCTTTTTAATGCCGCGACCCCAACCGGTCGTAAGTCGAGGACTAAACCGGTCGTAAGTCGAGGACATTCCCTGCCCGGGAGCGCCGCGCATGTGTGGTTCCGCCCCCTGCGCCGGCTGAGGCGTAGCTAGTAAGCGGCAGAGACGGAGCAGGCCGACCATCAGCTGGCCCAGCCCAAGGGAGGTAAGGCACCCGCCGGAAAAGGGGAAAAAAATGGTGGACAAAAAAAATGGCGGACAGCCTTGCTTGGCGACCCCTGTGAAATGGTCGATCGACCCCAAATGGGGTCCCGACCCACAGGTTGAGAACCACTGCTCTAAAACTAAAGCAAAGAACTGATCAACATCATTATTTATTTATTTATTTATTTATTTTTTAAATTTATATCCCGCCCTTCTCCTTGCGGACTCAGGGCGGCTAACAACTGGATAAAAAATACAAATATCAGACTACAAATTTAAAAGTTAATTAAAAGGCAAATATTAATAATTGGTCTAATTAAAATTATAATTAAAACCCCTCTAAAAAATTTCCCCTAGGCCAGTCCCGCAAGCTGGAATAACCATGTCTTAAGGGCGCGGCGGAAGGAAGGGAGATCAGGGATCACCCTGATCTCTGGGGGTAGTTCATTCCAGAGGGTGGGAGCTCCCACAGAGAAGGCCCTCCCCCTTGGGGTCGCCAGCCGGCACTGTCTGGCCGACGGTACCCTGAGGAGACCCACTC
>NW_015428749.1:0-1201 GCF_001527695.2 Protobothrops mucrosquamatus | reverse complement strand
TAAATACTGCTTGGCCCCCTTGTAATCCAAATGGCAAGACTCTGAATTGGTAGCACCCCATGGGGCAGTTAAATGCGGACTTCCATTCATCCCCTTCCTTGATTATCACGCGATAGTAAGCTTCCCTTAGGTCTAGTTTAGAAAAAAAAATTCCCTTTTGAGAGGTGTGACATGTCTTTCATGAGGGGCAGAGGGTATAGATTGCTTTCACTGATTGTATTCAGGGCCCTATAATCCACACATAAGCGTAAAGAGCTGTCCTTCTTCTCTCTAAAGAGGACCGGGCAGCCACTTTAGGCTTGGCTGGCTCAATGAACCCCCTTTCTAGGTTTTTCTTTATGAATCTTTCCATTTCCTCCTTCTCCTTTGGGCTCATGGAGTATAATCTGGGCTTTGGGAGTTTTGCCCCAGGTTTGAATTCAATGGCACAGTCTGTGGGTCGGTGGAGGGGGAGCTCATCCGCCCTCTCCTCACTGAAAACTTCAGCAAGGTCTCTGTATTCCTCTGGTATTTCTGGTAGTCCCTTTTCCTCTCCCATGGATGCTTTTTCTGTTCTTGATTCTGGTAGCCCCCCTTGGGATTTTAAGTTCATAGGATCCCCCTTCGGGAATTTGATTTCTGCCGTCCTCCAATTCACCCAGGGGTTCCATTTTTGTAATCATTCCATCCCTAGGATCATTGGGCATTCCATGCCTGGGGTCACCACAAACGTTATGTCCTCCTCATGTTTGCCCAGGGAGAGGTGTATTGGTAAAGTGGCTAGGGTAGCTGGCACCCCCCCCCGCTAAGGATCCATCTAACTGGCCAAATGAGATTGGTTGTTCCAGTCTCCTCGACGGAATGCCCAGATTCCCCACTAGCGTCGGGCTAATGAGGCAGCGGGTGCAGCCAGAGTCTATTAATGCTCTCACCCTCACGGCTTCGATCATGGGGGGAATGAATATTGAGGATGGGGGGAATGAATATTGAGGATGGGTGCGATGTGTGCGATGTGTGCGATGTGTGCGATGTGTCCACTTACCAGGGGTTCACCCTCCGAGCTGTCGTCTGAGGCATCCACCGGCCCTGCGGTGTAGGCTGGGGCTTTTTCCCCCTGCTGGGAAGAGGTGGGGGATTGCACAGCTTCCATCATTCTCATGGCAGGTTCCTTTGGCTTAGCTGAAGACTTTCCGGAGTTACTGGCAGGTGATCTGTCTGGGTT
>NW_015428748.1:0-1201 GCF_001527695.2 Protobothrops mucrosquamatus | reverse complement strand
TAAAAGAGAATATTTGGAGCTCAGGGTGGAAAGGAGGGATCCATGGTGCTCTCTGAGCTTGCTTGTGGATCCTCAGGCACACCAAGTGTAGGACTGTGCCATTCAGGTAAACCAACTGAAAGCAAAGCTAGAATCCAAAGGCAGAGACTTACCAGTCCGAGAACAATTCTCATAAACAAATAGAAAAGGCGTAGTTTTGTCCCCTGGCTGATTTCTGGCGGGATATGTATGCCGATGATATTATAGTAAAGGATCCACCCGAGGAATAACAACGTGACTGAAATGCAAAAGTAAAATGCCCATATCCACAGGGTTTGGCCCAATATCGTTTCCATGGTGGAAAGGTCCTGAGATCAGAAATGGGATTTTTTTCCCCGGTATCTGGCCAAAGAAAATTGTCTTAAAGCTTAATTTGCTTTGTTCTTGGTCCGCGAGGTCTATATTGCCCTGTAGTTCTTTTAACAATAGGTCATGGGTACAAATCGATGTCTTATCTTACACTATTTCAACAGGTATGATTGGGCAACTGATCTTTTTTTTTTTCATGATTTAACTGGACCAACAAGTTCTGAACAAACAGATCTCTTTCAAAAGCCTTCTCTCTTGAGGGTTACATCATACAACATCGGTTGAGTTTACTTTATGATTACCCCATAGATTAAATGAGGAGGTTCAGGGAGAAAGCAGAACTATTTAACTCGTTTGTCGCATCTGTCTTTACACAAAGGGAAAAAACAGACCAACCTATCAAAAATAGTGCCATAAAAAACAGAATAGAAACAC
The DNA here is from genome assembly GCF_001527695.2 of Protobothrops mucrosquamatus. Classification (NCBI taxonomy): domain Eukaryota; kingdom Metazoa; phylum Chordata; class Lepidosauria; order Squamata; family Viperidae; genus Protobothrops; species Protobothrops mucrosquamatus. The sequence goes on along the minus strand of NW_015428748.1, from coordinate 418 downwards.
AAGTTAAGATAGGCAAGAAAATGGTATGTGAACACCTGTCCAGCCTTGACGAGTTCAAATCACCAGAACCAGATGGATTAATAATAATAATAATAATAATAATAATAATAATAATAATAATAATAATAGTAGTAGTAGTAGTAGTAAAGTTGGAAGGGACCTTGGAGGTCATCTAGTCCAACCCCCTGCTCAGGCAGGAAACCCTATACCATTTCGGACAAATGGTTGTCCAGTCTCTTCTTAAAAACCTCCAGTGTTGGAGCATTCACCGCTTCTGGAGGCAGGTTGTTCCACTAGTTAATTGTTCTAACTGTCAGGAAGTTTCTCCTTAGTTCTAGGTTGCTTCTCTCCTTGGTTAGTTTCCATCCATTGCTTCTTGTCCTGCCTTCAGGTGCTTTGGAGAATAGCTTGACTCCCT
>NW_015428747.1:0-1201 GCF_001527695.2 Protobothrops mucrosquamatus | reverse complement strand
TTTTAGTAATAATGTTTAATTATATTATTATTAATTATATTATTATTTTGCTGGTAAAGTGTTAAGATTTATCTATTTTGTAGAGTTAAAGTATGTTTGGATGGGATTTGATTGTAGTATATCTGGGTAATGTTATTTAATTTATGATTTTGTTTTTATAACCCTGTAACCAGCTCTGGGAAGTGAAGGGGGGGAGGGGGAGGAGGGAAGTGGGATATGGTATGGAAAATTATTTAAAACTTTTAATAATAATAATAAAAAAGACAATACTCCCTTTCTTCAAACTTTGGTATTGCATTTGGTTCAGAAATGTATATAATTTAGGCCTGGCTGGGGGGTGAAAGCAAAAAAAAAAAAAATATTGAAAGGATAATAACGTGATTGGTTAACTGAAGCTTGCAGCCATCTGACAACTCTGCTGAGAATGTAATCAGGCAGAACCGCAATCTTGTACTACCGTGGTGTAACGATCGGATATAACACTGCACTCACATCCAAGCTCATTTGAGGATTACTGCCTCCTAGTAGTGTTGACTGAACTATATGCTTAGCTATAGAAAGTACCCTATTCCTAAACTTTTCACTCAGAATCAAAAACCTATCAATCTGCTTTTCCAACAAACATATCTACAGTTCTTAATGCACGCTACTTAAAGACTTAAGCGTGGGAGGAACTGCATTTATCTGAACTAACCTTTAATGGGAAAAGGGGCAGCTTCAAAAGATTCTGGTTTTCATCTCATGTATAATAAAAATGTCCCCATTCAAAACTGAAATATTTGTGATTTCCCTGCTTATTTTTAATGACCAACGTGGGATATATTCCAGATTATATGCAGCTAGGAAACTTTGGCTATAATTCTGCTATACAGATTTCTTCAGTACATTTGTTTACATATTGAAAATCAATAAACTGAGATGACCCAATTTTCTGTTTATTACCATCTCTTTCTCTTTCTGTGATTGTGTGGGGTGTCTCTGTGTGTGCATATACACATACCATACAAACTTGTGTGTATGACATGCTTTGCAGAATACTTTTCAACATTGTTTTAAGTGAACAAATAAAAGTAGCCAAATTTCATATGACAATAGAGAAGTCTTTCAAGATTGAGTTTTCTTACTATATAGATAGATACTGCATCTCCTTTTCTATCAAATCTCTCTCTCTCTCTCTCTCTCTCTCTCTCTCTCTCTCTCT
>NW_015428746.1:0-1201 GCF_001527695.2 Protobothrops mucrosquamatus | reverse complement strand
AGCAGGCGGCTGACCGGCTCGGCCACAGCTTTATCCTGATGGACGCAAAGAAGACATAGCGGGTCTTAGGGGCAATTGACCAGCTGTGGGGAAAAAAAATTGCCCAGTATAGATTTCTTTGCAGCGCAGACTCTAGTACAGATGTTTACGGAGATTCTCCATCATCCAGATTGTCCCAAAGGTGCTTTTTGTTCAGGAGGCAGGTAGACTTTCTTGTTTTTTTCCTTTGAAGACGTTTCGCTTCTCATCCCGGAAGCTTCTTCGGTTCTCTGACCAGATGGTGGGGAATGGGAAGGATTTATATTCCTGGCAGACAGAATGCCAAAGAAGACAAACTTTATTCCAAAAAAAAAAACATCTTACCATGCCAAGAACGGCAGCTGCTTTACACAGAGCAGGGACCAAATACTGAAGGAGGATCTCGTCTTCGGACGGGTGGACCTTCCGCAGTTCCGTCAAGGTGGCGTACATCATTTCAAACTGGTTTCTTTCCGTAAATAAGTCAGAGACAGCTAAAAGCTGGGAGGACAAAAGCCAGGAAACGTATTAAAACGAGCAGGCCGTTAACGTCGTAGGTTTTATATATATTTGCACACAGGTTTTGGCAGAAAAGGAAGACTGCAAACTGAAATATTTAAACATCTCATGGCGTTGCTGTCTACGGAGCTTCTCCGTCAATCCAGTTCATGGTGTCCCAAAAGGCGCTTTGCCCCGAAAGGCGAGCGAACGTCCAAGTGCCTTTTGGAACTTTCATTTCATGTTTTTTTACAAAAAAGCTAAGTTCGTGCAAAGGTACCATTACTATAGAAAAAGGAAAGAAGGAAGGAAGGAAGGAAGGAAGGAAGGAAGGAAGGAAGGAAGGAAGATGAGAAGGAAGGAAGATGAGAAGGAAGGAAGGAAGGAAAGAAGGAAGGGAAGAAGGAAGGAGGAAGGAAAGAAGGATGGAATGAAGGAAGGGCGAAGGAAGGAAGGAAGGAAGGAAGGAAGCAAGAAGGATGGAAGGAAGGGGGAAGGAAGGAAGAAAGGAAGAAGAAAAAAGGAAGGAGGGAAAGAAGGATGGAAGGAAGGGGGAAGGAAGGAAGAAGAAAGGAAGGAAGAAAGGAAGAAGAAAGGAAGGAGAAAGGAAGGAAGGGAGGAAGGAAGGAGGAAGGAAAGAAGGATGGAATGAAGGAAGGGGAAGGAAGGAAGGAAGGAAGGAAGG
>NW_015428745.1:0-1201 GCF_001527695.2 Protobothrops mucrosquamatus | reverse complement strand
ACCATTGAACAAATCAATCCAGAGTTCTCCTTCAAGGCACGGAGGATCAAATGCCTCCACTTCGGACACATTCTGGGAAGACCCAACTCTCTGGAAAAGAATTCTAATGCTGGGAAAGGTAGAAAGAATTGAGTAGCTAAGTGGATGAACTCAGTTACAATGATAATCAGTACACCATTGAAAGACCTAAAGAACCAGGCTAATGGCAGATCATAATAGAGAAAATCTATCTATATAGTTGCTGAGAGCCATCACTGACTTGATAACACATAATCAGTCAATCAATTATCTGCTATAGCAGAAAAGGGCAAAGTGACCCAAGTTAATTTTAGCATCAGGAAACTGTTGATGGCTGGAGAGAGAAAAACCACGATTCGCAGCAATTCATTTCTTTCAATTCCAGTGTTGCTAATACAGATAAACAGACAAAGGCAAGGAAGATTAAAAAGAAAAAAGAAAAAACTGGGAGAGCTAACTTGTACAAAAATATAGATGGAAGTTGAGAGTTCATGAAACATGCAACATGCACCCCGTAATTGCTTTTCTGCACTAAGCCCTTACATTTTAAAAAGAAAGAAAACGTTTTTAAAAATGCAGAAAGCAAGAAGGACACAACCCTTCCTTCTTCAACAGATGTTTTGAGTATAGTCCATAATTGCATATTAATTTTTTATTTTATACATTTCATATAGAGCTGGACAAAATTGCCTTTCAGAATACTCTGTTAGACTTATGGATACTTTCTCATACTTGGAAGAGCGGGGAAGGGTAAATTCTTTTTCAAATATAAATTTTTATTATTTTCATCATAAAAAAAAAACACAACACAAATACATCACAGTGTAAAAACCCTACCCCCCACCCCCCACCCCCGGACTTCCCAAACCTAATCCCAGGATACTATTCAACTAAAAGTAAACTAGTATTAATATCCCTAACTCCACAAAATTTATTCTACATAAGTAGGTGAAATATATAAAGAGAAGAAAACAAATTATCTAAAAACCTAAATTATATTCCACCATTCTATGCTTATTTTGAATATAAACAATCCATCTTCTCCATATTGATAAAAATTGTTCATTTGAATGATCCTTCAGATAAGCCGAAATTTTTGCCATTTCAGCAAGATGCGAAACCTTCAATCTCCAGTCCTCCATTGTAGGTAAGACTTTACTCTTCCAATTTTGAGCTATCAACA
>NW_015428744.1:0-1201 GCF_001527695.2 Protobothrops mucrosquamatus | reverse complement strand
TAGGATACTCTGTGTGAAACTTCTTTAATAGCTTCTGGGCTCTGACATGATGTTTATGGACCCACTCATTTTGTGAGGCAGGGAGGTGTTTCTAGGCAACTAGATACTGAGTCGTTCCATGATCTCTCCTAGAGTCAATGATTTCTTTTATTTCGAAGTGTTGTTCGCCTTCCACCATGATTGGAGGTGGTGGGGGGGGATTTTTGGCCGTAACCATGATTGATGCTCTCTTTTCAGCAAGCTGCAATGAAAAATTGGGTGTATTTGCCTGAGATTTTTGGGTAATTCTAATTCTACTGTTACTGGGTTTGTGATTCTTTTAATTGGAAAAGGCCCTATATATTTTGGTCCCAGTTTTTTACAGGGTTGTAGGGACTTCAGGTATTTTGTAGATAAGTACACCATTTCTCCTATAATGAATGGTGTAGGCTCAATCCTTTTTTTTATCGGCTTGTGCTTTGTATGCCTGCCTAGCTTCATCTAGTGCTTTTCTAACTATTCGCAAGGTGTTTTGTAATTGTTCCATCCATTCTTTCAGTGATGGGATCGTTGGTTCATTTGGGGTTAATTCTGGCATGGGGTTGAAACTTTGACCGTTGGCTATTTGAAAAGGAGTGTAACCTGTGCTGGAGTGGACTGCATTATTGTAGGCAACTTCTGCGAAAGGTAGTAGGTCCGTCCACGTTTTCTGCTGATAATCAATAAAACATCTTAAATATTGCTCAAGTACAGAGTTCATTTTTTCAGGCCCCCCCCATTCCCTTGTGGGTGATGGCTAGATGTTAGTCCCTGAGTGGTCCCTAACAGGGATAAAAATTCCTTCCAAAATGCAGACGTAAATTGCACTCCCCTATCAGAGATAATGCGTTGGGGTGCCCCATGCAATCTGTAAATGTGCTGGACGAAAAGTTTCGCTAAAGCTTTTGCGGTGGGAATCTTTTGGCAAGGGATAAAATGCACCTGTTTGGAAAACAAGTCCGTGACCGTCCAAACAGTATTCCTATTGCTTTCTGGTAGTTCCACTATAAAATCCATGGCTATTTCCCTCCAGGGGGCTGAAGGATTTGCCACTGTTTGTAACAGTCCGGGCGATTTCCCTTGCAACCTCTTTGCCATTGCACACTTTGGGCAGCTGGCCACATAACTTTCTATGTCCTTTTTTATGGATGGCCACCAAAATTGCCGTTTAGTTAAGTGTAAT
>NW_015428743.1:0-1201 GCF_001527695.2 Protobothrops mucrosquamatus | reverse complement strand
TACCCAATTCCAGCAGCCGTTCCTTATATGTTTTAGCCTCCAGTCCCCTAATCATCTTTGTTGCTCTTCTCTGTACTCTTTCTAGAGTCTCAACATCTTTTTTACATCGTGGTGACCAAAACTGGATGCAGTATTCCAAGTGTGGCCTTACCAAGGCATTGTAAAGTGGTATTAACACTTCACGTGATCTTGATTCTATTCCTCTGTTAATGCAGCCCAGCACTGTGTTGGCTTTTTTAGTAGCAGCAGCACACTGCTGGCTCATATTTAAGTGATTGTCCACTAGAACTCCAAAATCCCTCTCACAGTTACCACTATTGAGCAAGATACCACCTATACTATACCTGTGCATTTGTTTTTTCTTGCCTAAATGTACAACCTTACTTTTTTCACCATTGGATTTCATTTTGTTAGATAGCGCCCAATGTTCAAGTCTGTCAAGATCCTTCTATATCTTAAGCCTATTTTCTGGAGTGTTGGCTATTCCTGCCAGCTTGGTGTCATCTGCAAATTTGATGAGTTCCCCATCTATCCCTTCATCCAAACCATTGATGAAGATGTTGAAGAACACTGGGCCCAAAACAGAGCCATGGGGCATTCCACTACACACTTCCCTCTATGTAGATGCAGTTCCATTGAGGACCACACATTGAGTACAGTCAGTCAGCAAGCTACGAATCCATCTGGTGGTGATGCTGTCTAACCCACATTCTTCTATCTTATCAAGTAGTAGGTTGTGATCTACTTTATCAAATGCCTTACTGAAGTCCAAGTAAATTATATCCACAGCATTCCTCTGGTGCACTAATTTTGTCACCTGGTCAAAGAATGCAATAAGATTTGTCTGGCATGATCTTTTTTTGACAAACTCATGTTGGCTTTTGGTAATGACTTTGTGTGCCTCTAGATGTTTACCTGGACTGAAAACTACTGCCTTCTGCCTCAGCTTTCAGAATTGGCATTTCAAAATCCTTAAAAAATGCAAGGATAAATATCAGTAGTATTTTATATATCCTCAGAGACAGGTTAATATTACAAACTGATAAGTGAACAGCATATGGATATATCATTTGATGTGTTTTTGTATACATATACATACATATACACACTCTTGTATATGTGAAAAATCAGATACAATGTTCTCAATTTTAAGATTTGGGATGTGTTTCTGAATGTACAACTTATAATTTGGAGGTTTGTA
>NW_015428742.1:0-1201 GCF_001527695.2 Protobothrops mucrosquamatus | reverse complement strand
AATCCGTACACAATACTGCCTTATGGATCAACCCAGTACAATTACAAGCCTGTAGAATTACAGGTAATTGTCGACTTCCAATCAAAACTGGGCCCCAAATTTCCATTGCTAAGTGAGGCAAGTGAGTTTTGCCCCATTTTACTATCAGTTGCTAAGTGAATTACTGGATTTGCTCACTGAATCAGGCTTCCCCCCCCCCTTGATTTTGCCTGTCGGAAGCCAGATGGGAAGGGTTACAAATGGGGATCACATGACCTCAGGACACTGCAACCATCATACATGCATGCCAGTTGCCCAGTGCCCAAATTTTTATCACGTGAACATGGAGATATTGCATTGGTCGTAAGTGTGAAACATGGTCATAAGTCACTTTTTCAGTGCCATTGTAAATTCGAACGGTAACTAAGCAAATGGCTATAAGTCCAAGGACTATCCCTATTTCCTATCCTGCTGAGAAAGTTGTTGTGCTTTCTTCTCACAAGCTCAGATTATTGGGGCAGAAGACCAGGGGTGTGGGCTAATGACCCACAAGTCTATCCCAACTTTTCATCTCAATTCAGATCGCCCGTTCAAGTTCTAACCCAGGGTCTGATCTCAGTGGAAACCCCAAAGGAAAGTACAGATGGAAGGAAAATATGGGTAGACCTCACCGGTTGACCTTGGCATCAAAGGGGACCCAGGTTCAGCTCTCTCTTTTTTTAAAAAGAGAGCTTTGATTTGTAAGTGACATTTTGATGTTTGCCTAAGTGCTCAATGTTTGCAAAATTGGAAGGTTCTCTCAACTCTGGAGGGCTATAAACAACCCGCAGGAAGGCAACTGACCCAGATGATTTGATGATATCGTCAGCTCGTCCTATAAACCGAAAGTAGCCATCTTCATCCATCACTCCTCTGTCTCCAGTGCAGAAAAAGTCCCCGTGTTCTGTGGCGGCTGTTTTTTGTGGCGCATCCTGATGAGAACATTTCAGAAGGACACAATCAGCCATATAACTACCACTTCAATGGATATCTTCGAGACCGCCTCCTGCCGCAGAGTACCTCCCATCGACCGGTACGCTCCCATAGAGTGGGTCTCCTCAGGGTGCCGTCAGCCAGACAGTGCCGGCTGGCGACCCCAAGGGGGAGGGCCTTCTCTGTGGGAGCTCCCACCCTCTGGAATGAACTGCCCCCAGAGATCAGGGTTATCCCTGATCTCCCTTCC
>NW_015428741.1:0-1201 GCF_001527695.2 Protobothrops mucrosquamatus | reverse complement strand
GGAGGAAAGGATGGATGGAGGGAAGAAGGATGGAAGGAAAGAGGAAGGAAAAGAAAAAATAAGGAAGGAAGGAAGGAAGGAAGGAAAGGAAGGAAGGAAGGAAGGAAGGAAGGAAGGAAGGAAGGAAGGAAGGAGGAAGGAAGGAAGGAAGGAAGGGAGGGAGGGAGGGAGGCAGGGAGGAAAGGATAGAGGGAGGGAAGAAGGAAAAAAGGAAGGAAGGAAAAGGAAGGGAGGAAGGGAGGAAGAAAAGATGGAAAGGAAGAAAGAATGGAAGAAGAAGGAAGGAAGGAAGGAAGGAAGGAAGGAAAGGAAGGAAGGGAGGAAGGGAGGAAGAGAAGATGGAAAGTAAGAAAGAATGGAAGGAAGAAGAAAGAAGGAAGGAAGGGAGGGAGGAAAGGATGGATGGAGGGAAGAAGGATGGAGGGAAAGAGGAAGGGAAAAAAAGAAGGAAGGAAGAAAGAAAGAAGGGAGGAAGGAAGGAAGGAAGGAAGGAAGGAAGGAAGGAAGGAAGGGAGGGAGGCAGGCAGGGAGGCAGGGAGGGAAGGATAGAGGGAGGGAAGAAGGAAAAAAGGAAGAAAGGAAGGAAAAGGAAGGAAGGAAAAGGAAGGAAGGAAGGAAGGAAGGAAAGAATGAAGAAAGAAAGAAAGAAAGAAAGAGAGGGAAGGAAGGAAGGAAGGAAGGAAGGAAGGAAGGAAGGAAATTATTTGTAGTAATACTGATTGTAGGCAGGCAACATATTTCTCTCTTTTTTACAAGAGCTGGAAGTTGCAAGTGCAGGTTCAAAGTCTTTGTTAGCAACAGAAATGTACATTGTATTTTTTTTGCGCGACAGACTTATAGTTCTACAAAAAGGCAAGGAAGAAAGCAGACGGCAATAAAAACGACAGAAATACAAATCATGTGCTTTTCTAAGCATCCCTTGTGCGACAGAGGGATCAAGAAACTGTTTGGCTGTGTTCCTTCCGTGTAAGCCCCAAGTGAAATAAACCTACAACAGCGAGGCAGGGAAAGGTTGCTGAAGAAATTATTTTATTTTGTGTATTTGTTAAATTCACACGGCCACCCACCTCTTCCAAAGGGACTCTGGGTGGTGCACAATAAAATATGTATAATGCAATGCAACAAGATGTATAAACGGAGCGGAAAAAAAGATGATCAAAACATCCAAAGGGGTGCAATAAAATTCAGGAGGAATAAAACT
>NW_015428740.1:0-1201 GCF_001527695.2 Protobothrops mucrosquamatus | reverse complement strand
GCTTGCAGGACTGGCCTAGGGTAATTTTTAGGGGGGTTTTAATTATATTTTAAAATTCGACAATTATTTAAATATTCCTTTTAATTAATTTTAAATTTGTATTGTTTTGTATGTATTTTAAATAGATTGTCAGCCGCCCTGAGTCCTACGGGAGAAGGGCGGGATATAAATCCAAAAAATAAATAAATAAATAAATAAAATAACCTGAAGGACCAATCTGAGAAAGATTATCCTAGAGAAAATCTAGTCTTTTTTTATGATGATTGTGATAATAAAGAAGAAGGGAGGAGGAGGAGGATCATCCAAGTCATAGTATATCAGATTGATTATTTATCTCAACATTTAACTGATTTAATTATTGTTTGTGGAAAACATTTTTACGGTATTCATTTTAATAACTAAAAATGAAAAGAACATGTGCCACAGCTGTTTTTTTAAATAGTCATTTCCTTAATCTGCTACATGTTTATTGCTGCTTAGAGCCAACTGGCAGGTGTAGAATGGACAGCAGAAGTCACATTACTCCACTTTTCAAAAGATCCTAATATAGTTTGCCACCTTTGCGATGCATTTGTATTTGGAGGGAAGGGGTTTGAGGGTTAAAAAATGAGTATTAATGGTGCTGCTTCTTATCTTTGCAACCTGCACTGAGATTGAATCAGCAGCTTGGGAGAGAGCTGTTATGATGACCCAGGAAGACCTGACCAGACTGTCATGGTATCAATCTCTCCTTTCAGACATCAAACCTCTAATAGCAACTGGATGTGAACCAGACACTTCCTAGTGACACTGTGACTGAAGAGTGTGAAAGGCATGTCCTATTCCTGAGGGGGATTTTATTTTACAACAAAGGCTGCTGTGAAATGTTGCTGTTCACATCAGGATCTCCTAGTCTTCAGGGAAATCAAAGGAAATCAAGGTCACCAAAAATACCAAGCAGCTCAGATTTCACTAGATCCCTGACTGTCCAGAACTGTTCATCTATTCCTAAGCTGTTTTGTGCTGAGTGCTAAACAAAAGATTTCATCTGATATAAGAAAGGAAGGAAGGGAGGGAGGGAGGGAGGGAGGGAGGAAGGAAGGAAGGAAGGAAGGAAGAAAGGAAGGAAGGAAGGAAGGAAGGCCCACCAAAGGTCTTTGTTAAGGTTAACAATCACAAAAGTTAAACAGGAGAGAAAAAAGGAAAACTGGCTTCTCATTTG
>NW_015428739.1:0-1201 GCF_001527695.2 Protobothrops mucrosquamatus | reverse complement strand
GGACTATCTTTTAGATGGTCTGGACAAAGGCCTCGCCCCTGCGACCATACGCAGACAGGTGGCTGCCTTGTCCACATTACTTACCTGTGCAGATTCAGTTCCTCTGGCACACCATCCCAGGATTCGGGCTTTTATTAAGGGAGCCTGTAACACTAGACCTCCCGTGGTACACAGATATCCTTCTTGGGAGTTACCGCTCGTACTTCGGGCTATTACACAGCCTCCTTTCGAGCCAATAAGGACTGTTCCATTGCGGAACCTCTCTCTTAAGGTTGTGTTCTTGATAGCGATCACGTCGGCCAGACGCATCTCTGAGTTGGCCGCTTTATCGGTCAGAAGTGACCTTTGTATTTTTCACAGCGATAGAGTGGTCCTTCGCCTAGACCCCACATTTGTTCCCAAAGTTAATTCACTTTTCCACAGGGCACAGGAAGTCATCTTGCCCAATTTTTGCCCAGATCCTTCCCACGACTTGGAGCGGCAGTGGCACACGCTAGACGTCCGTAGGGCGTTGCGGCGTTATATTAAGCGTACAGAACCCTTTCGTAGGTCAGAGGCCCTGTTTGTTTCCTACCGTCCGGCCTCTTTGGGTCAGAAGGTTTCCTCGGGTACTATTGGCAGGTGGATCAGGGCCTGTATTGCGGAGGCGTACCAGTCCTCATCCCTGCCGGCTCCTAGGCGTATTACTGCACATTCCACTCGTAGCGCTGCGACCTCTGCGGCATGGTCTACCCAGGCGTCCATTGACGAGATTTGTAGGGCTGCGACTTGGTCGCCGCCTTCCCCGTTTGTACGTCATTACAAAATTGACCGTTTTGCTGCGGCAGATGCTTCCTTTGGAAGAAGGGTTCTTCAGCAGGTGGTTGCTGGAGACTCTAATTAGGGCTCCTATGTTTCCCACCCATTGGGACTGTGGAGCTTTGGTATGTCCCATGTGTGAATTCTCCATCTCCTGTACTGGAGAAGGGGCGTTGTCTTACCTGAACGCCTTTTCTCAGTACAGAGATGGAGAATTCACACCCACCCCTTGAGGTCAGACAGGCCATTGTAGGGGTCTGAGAGCCAACACCTCGTCCATCTTCAGTCACTTCGCCCTCGTTAAAGACTGGCCAGCAAGAGGGGGCGTGTCAAGTTTGACTACTTGGTCTCAAGAGCAGGCATCCAATGAAAACCCATGTGTGAATTCTCCATCTCCGTACTG
>NW_015428738.1:0-1201 GCF_001527695.2 Protobothrops mucrosquamatus | reverse complement strand
ATTAACCAGTGGAACAACCTGCCTCCAGAAGTGGTGAATGCTCCAACACTGGAAGTTTTTAAGAAGAGACTGGACAGCCGTTTGTCTGAAATGGTGTAGGGTTCCTGCCTGGGCAGGGGGTTGGACTCGATGACCTCCAAGGTCCCTTCCAACTTTATTATTATTATTATTATTATTATTATTATTATTATTATTATTAAAAACCTCCAGTGGTGAAGCACCCACAACTTCTGAAGGCAAGCTGTTCCACTAATTGTTCTCACTGTTAGGCAATTTCTCCTTAGTGCCAGGTTGCTTCCTTCGTTGATTAGTTTCCACCCATTATTTCTACTCCCACCTTATGGTGCTTTGGAAAACAAACTGACCCCCTTTTCTTTGCGGCAGCCCCTCAAATACTGGAATACTGCTATCATGTCCCCCCCCCTAAAGTCCTTCTTTTCTCTAAACTTACCAAACCCAAATCCTGCAACCAGTTAGCCTCCAGGCCTTTACATTTCAGTCTCTCTCCAATAATAATAATAATAATAATAATAATAATAATAATAATAATAATAATAATAATGATGATGATGATGATGATGATGATGATGATGATGAAGAAGGAGAAGGAGGAGAAGAAGAAGAAGAAGAAGAAGAAGAAGAAGAAGAAGAAGAAGAAAAGAAGAAAGAAAAGGAAAAGAAGAAAGAAAAGAAGAAAGAAAAGAAGAAGAAAGAAAAGAAGAAAATAAGTAGTAGTAGTAGTAGTAGTAGTAGTAGTAGTAGTAGTAGTAGTAGTAGTAGTTGGAAGGGACCTTGGAGGTCATCTGGTCCAACCCCCTGCTCAGGCAGGAAACCCTATACCAGGGGTAGGCAACCTTGGCTCTTTTATGACTCATGGACTTCATCTCCAGAATTCCTGAGCCAGGAATTCTGGGAGTTGAAGTCCATGAGTCATAAAAGAGCCAAGGTTACCTACCCCTGCCCTATACCATTTCAGACAAATGGCCGTCCAGTCTCTTCTTAAAAACTTCCGGGCAGAAGTTTTAAATTATACAGCATAAGTATGGGGGAGAGAAGGAACATGGAGCAGCAGCCGACATGTTTCAGCCTAGTATTTTGCTTCGCTGCTTCCACGCCGTGGAGGAAACCAAACGGCCGAATATTCTCCCGGCTTCTCCTCCGACCTGCCCTCCACTCACCTTCCAGCTGCTGCTTCGACCCT
>NW_015428737.1:0-1201 GCF_001527695.2 Protobothrops mucrosquamatus | reverse complement strand
ATTTTCCCATGTATTTTACCAGGAAACATAGATAGGACACCGTAGAAATGTCAGTGCCCTCCTAATCATTCCCAAGCACTCCGGGTTTGTTGCCGATGTCCATTTTGCTATCCGATTTCATGATGACCTAACCCTAACCCTTAGTGAAATTTTCCCAAATAGCATTTTCCCATGTATTTTACCAAGAAACATAGATAGCGTAGGGTAGAAAACTCAGTGTCCTCCCAAGCACTCCGAGTTTGTTCGCGATGTCCATTTTCCTCTATGAGTTCATAGAGACCTAACCCTAACCCTAAGTGGAATTTTCCCAAATAGGATTTTCCCATTTATTTTACTAGGAAACATAGACAGGACAGCCTAGAAAGATCAGTGCTCTCCTAATGATTCCCAAGTATCCCCAGTTTTTTGCTAATGTCCATTTGGCTCTCCGGGTTCAAACTAACCTAACACTAACCCTAAGTGGAATTTTCCCAAATAATATTTTCCCATCTATTTTACCAGGAAACATAGATAGGGAAGGGTAGAAAAGCCATTGCCCTCCTAACCATTCCCAAGCACTCCGGGTTTGTTGGCAATATCTATTTTGCTCTATGAGTTCATAGTGACCTAACCCTAACCCTAAGTAGAATTTTCCCAAATAATATTTTCCCATCTATTTTACCAGGAAACATAGATAGGGATGGGTAGAAAAGCCATTGCCCTCCTAACCATTCCCAAGCAGTTCAAGTTTGCTGGCAATGTCTATTTTGCTCTATGAGTTCATGGTGACCTAACCCTAACCCTACTTGGAATTTTCCCAAATAGGATTTTCCCATTTATTTTACTAGGAAACATAGACAGGACAGCCTAGAAAGATCAGTGCTCTCCTAACGATTCCCAAGTATCCCCAGTATTTTGGCAATGCCCATTTGGCTCTCCGGGTTCATACTAACCTAACCCTAACCCTAAGTGGAATTTTCCCAAATAATATTTTCCCATGTATTTTACCAGGAAACATAGATAAGGAAGGGTAGAAATGTCAGTGCCCTCCTAACCATTCCCAAGCACTCCGGGTTTGTTGCCGATGTCCATTTTGCTCTCTGAGTTCATGGTGACCTAACCCTAACCCTTAGTGGAATTTTCCCAAATAGCATTTTCCCATGTATTTTACCAGGAAACATAGATAGGGTAGGGTAGAAAACTCAGTGTCCTCCTAACCATT
>NW_015428736.1:0-1201 GCF_001527695.2 Protobothrops mucrosquamatus | reverse complement strand
TTCCTCCCTTCCTTTATTCCTCCCTCCCTTTTTCTTCTTCCTCCCTCCCTTCTTTTCTCCTTCCTTCCTTCCTCCCTCCCTCTCTCCCTCCCTCCCTTCCTTCTTCCTCCCTCCCTCCCCCCTTCCCTACACTTCCCTTCCTCTTAATTAAATTTACACAGTGGTAGTGTTCACACACCACTGTTAAAACTGTTAGCTTCCACATGGGAAGTCCAGGTTATCTTTGTTAGTTAGGGCTAAGGTTTCAATGAACTAAATCCAGAAAATCAGTAACCACATGAATGTAGGCCCTCTGATCTATTACCGATTAGATAGTAACCTGGGAACAATATTTCCAACTGATACACTTTATTAATATGTAGGCAATCAGAATACCATAATCCAAGATGGTTATTTTACTTTTTCCAGCTAGGTGGCAGCCTCTAGCTAACCTTGGCTAATTTTGCCGATTAACATAATTTGGATCTGGTCAGTAGTTGGATGGGGGTTATAGGAGATCCCAGGGCTGTGAGCTAAATTGGGAAGTTGAGAAAACAGCAACAGCAAGCAATGACTACACCATTCTGTTAACCTCTGTTTATCTGCTGCAATAAAACTGCACAAATACGTCTCTCTAAGTCTAAGCCACGGAGATTTTCCTAGCCTGCTTTGTTAGGCCCTTAATACTCTATTATTCCACCCCATTCTGTCCTCTAAGGGGCTTTCTTGTGCTTTTGAAATAAGCCTTTTTGTCTGGAAAATCCTTTGCAAAGTACCATGCCTTCAGAAGGTGCTCTACAAATAAGAAGAAAAGATGGAGCCGTGCAGCGATTTAAGATGTGCAAGCAAATGCCACTTTGCATTTGCATTAACTACATACACGGATGCCATAAATAGAAACAATTTTTGCAGAATGCATCCTCCACCACAATGATTGTCTGAAATTATCCTTAAGCCCCCCCCACAGGGAAAAATCCCCACCCCGCTGCCTCTTTCACCTTCCAGCAAAGACACCCCCCCCCATTCTTACCTGGAGCCGCCTCACCTGTCCTTTTAAAGATGCTCAGTCCTTCTGCAATTCTTCCCTTCGCAACGGCTCCGGTAGGGGGCCACCTCGCGCAAGTCAAAGACGCCCGAGCCCACTAAAAACTACGCCTCCCATCGGTCCGTTGAGCGCGAATTCGGGCATCGGCCTTTGAAGGCACGCCGGGAATAGTAGTCC
>NW_015428735.1:0-1201 GCF_001527695.2 Protobothrops mucrosquamatus | reverse complement strand
AGCATCTTTTTTACATCGTGGTGACCAAAACTGGATGCAGTATTCCAAGTGTGGCCTTACTAAGGCATTGTAAAGTGGTATTAATACTTCACGTGATCTTGATTCTATCCCTCTGTTAATGCAGCCCAGCACTGTGTTGGCTTTTTTGGCAGCTGCAGCACACTGCTGGCTCATATTTAAGTGATTATCCACTAGGACTCCGAGATCCCTCTCACAGTTACTACTATTGAGCAAGGTACCCCCTATACTATACCTGTACATTTGATTTTTCTTGCCTAAATGTAGAACCTTACTTTTTTCACCATTGAATTTCATTTTGTTAGATAGCGCCCAGTGTTCAAGTCTGTCCAGGTCCTCCTGTATCTTAAGCCTATCTTCTGGAGTGTTGGCTATTCCTGCCAGCTTGGTGTCATCCGCAAATTTGATGAGTTCCCCATCTATCCCATCATCCAAATCATTGATGAAGATGTTGAAGAGCACTAGGCCCAGAACAGAGCCCTGGGGCACCCCACTGCACATTTCCTTCCATGTAGATGCAGTTCCATTGAGGACCACATGCTGAATACGGCTGGTCAACCAACTATGAATCCATCTGGTGGTGATGCTGTCTAGCCCACATTTTTCTATCTTATCAAGTAGTAGGTTGTGGTCTTTTGGAATACTTTGTAAAAAAAATTTGGACTATTTTTAGTCAACTATTTTAGTCTATTATTATTAATTTACTAAGTCTAAGAAAAATGTTAACTTCAGCCAGACTAACAACTTTTTCTCTCATAACTATATTGTAGTTCTTTGAACAAATAAACCAAACCAATTTGGCTAATCAGATTTAGAGACTTTATCAGAACAAATAGATTATAGAGCTAGTCCATCTACAAATGGGTACAGTGGAAAGGTATGATTTCATCCCTGTTGTATTAGAAATTATAAAAATTATCATATTGATGCTCGTGTAGAATGATAAGCATCTTTAGGTTCATACTATTATATGTTTAAAATATATTTTTAAAAAATAATAATCTTGGAAAACATTGGTTATTTGTTTGTGGTATTATATATAAAGTAAGGAGTTATATAAATATATTACAGATGTATAAAATACAATATAAAGAAGAAACCAATGTATTATTTATTTATATGTATATGCTCATGTGTACACACATGCTTCTGGATGTGCGCACATAGACACACGCAGTAGATT
>NW_015428734.1:0-1201 GCF_001527695.2 Protobothrops mucrosquamatus | reverse complement strand
GCGGGATTGGCCTAGGGGGGGATTTTATAGGGATTTTAAAGGGATTTTATAATATTAAACTTAATACAGGTTATTTAATATATATTTTAATTTGGCTTTTAGAGATATCTATTGTATTGTACTGTTTTTATTTACCTGTAAGCCGCCCTGAGTCCCTCGGGAGAAGGGCGGGGTATAAATGGGATTAAATAAAAATAAAATAAAATAAATTCAGTAAACATTAAAAAAAATGGGCATAGCTTTCAACACACTGATGCAGCTGCCATCTTGCCTTTTGAAAACCATTTCTTGTAGATTCCCCTCTACTGTGTACTTGTGTCACATCCGCCTGCCCATGTCTTGGGAAGCACTAGGCAGCCTGTGTGTTGTTCACTCTGGGTTACATACCCTTCCCATAGGAATGAATTCCTGAATTCCTCTGTACTTTAAAAAAAAAAACCTTAAAAAGAAGAAAAAAAGGACCATGCAACTAGCATCGTATCAAAATATATTTTATTCTGGACCTCTTTCAGATCTGATTCAAATTACACTTGTCAGAGCAATACAATGCAAAGGGAAACCTGCAACAGAAAAATGTGCCTGGAAAAGGATTAAGAAAGAGAATTTTAGGGGTGGGAGGGAGGGAAAGAAAATCATTGTGATGTGGAACCAAAAGTACATCATAAAAGGTGTAATTAACATGGGTCCAGGACAGTATAGAACATCTATATCAGTCTTCTTTAGACAATAAATCATGAAAACTGAACAATAAAGTCTTTCTGAACAAGTAAAAAAAGCAAAGAAAAAAAACTCTCATGTGGGCTGGTTTTACACTGGTATATGTTTGTAATTTAGCTGGATATATATCTGAAGAAATGGCATAGACATTTTCTATCCAGTAGCTATAGAGATAGGATCACAAAGTAGACCCCAAAGATTTGTAACTCCAGATTCAACCTTTTTTTTTTTTTTTACAACTACGTCAAAGTCAGGAGAGAAGGAGAAACCATCGGCAGGAAGAAAGGAAAAAAAAAAACTGAGATCAATTTTGTGTTCTAGATCACTGACCTGTTCACCGCACCCTTTCGAGAAACAAGATTGCAAAAGCACACCAGAGAAGCAGTAACTAAACAGAAGGTTTTCCTGAATTTGTCCACAAATGGGAAGAAGGAGGAAAAAAACAACAACCCAGAAAGCAGCAGCCCAGGTTATGATAAAAATC
>NW_015428733.1:0-1201 GCF_001527695.2 Protobothrops mucrosquamatus | reverse complement strand
TGTTCCCCTGACCACCCGACCAAAAACAAATTTTAATTTTCTCTCTGGGCAATAGTCACGGCCCTTGAGGTAGGAGCCGAAGGCACGGTTGGAACCACTCCTTGTGTTCCGCCCCGGAGGCCTTAGGTGGCCAGGCAATGTGCACCAGTGAAATCAAGGCAAGAAGGCCCAAAGGAACAAGTTTAGGGGCTGGCCAGAAGCAAACGAAAGCCTAACCAACTCAGAATTGTTAGCAGAGGTAATTGAGTTGTTAAGATTCTTGCTAATAAAATTCCCCCCCCAGATGAGGCCTGGGGCAGGGTAGCAAATAGAGTGCTTCGTGAGGCCTAAAGAAGCTGCCACGTGGCTTCAAAATGGCGGCCGCAAGTACTAATTAGTTAATTACCAGAGCCGGATGGAAATTTTGGCAGAGATCGAGGATTCTGCAGCCTGTTTTTAATTGTCCAGTGGCCTGTGCCCAAGGTTTGCTGTGAAACTGAGGCTTTGAGAGCAAACGAGGCCTTTGCGGCTCCTCGCCCCAAAACGGAGATTCAAAATGGCGGCCGCAACGTGTTTCTCCCTGCCGAGAGGCTCCGCTGCCTCAAAATCGCTTAATGATTACAGAATCGGATCGGAAATAGACCTGGGGCCGTTTGAAGAGCCCCCCGCGATTTCCCCCCGATTGCTAGACGTAATGGGCGATCCGGGCTTCGTTGCCCTTTTTCGGCCACTCAAAATGGCGCCCGCGATCGTTTCAGGCAGTCCTGAACGATCCGAAGAAGATCGCCACACAAGGGAGTCCTCCGTGAATTAGGGAGAGAAAGAACAGCCGTTCTCTTCAAACTTCCTGAAACGGAGTTACCTCCTACCCTCCCCAGAGCCCTGGGGAAGAAAAAGGGGAATCCTTTCTGGGAATTCCTCCCCCCCCCCACTCCCTTATTGTCCTAGGGACAGGAATGGGGAAAAAAACACTGATCCCAGTGATATTAATTTAATTAAAGGGAAATCGAATTAGTTAGGAATAGTTTGATTATTTTACCCTGGTGTTCGTTTTATTTTATTTGTTTGGCATGGATGCACCCAGGGATCATATATTCAGTTTAATTACCAATAGATATGATAGAGCAGTATTGCTCACGGCCAGAAAGTGGGAGAGACTGGCACACCGCATTACAGCGAGCTATTGTAAGCTGGCGTTCCTGCATGACTGTATCAGAGAGAG
>NW_015428732.1:0-1201 GCF_001527695.2 Protobothrops mucrosquamatus | reverse complement strand
AAGATTTTTCGCCTAAATTAATTGATTGTGATCAGGAGGGAAGATATGTGTTTATTGAGCTAATTTTGAATGGAAGCAGATGTCTTATTATTGGATTATATGCCCCAAATCAACAACAGAAACAGTTTTACAAGTTGATGCATCAAAAATTAAACCAATTGGATTACAAATCAGTTATTATGATGGGGGACTGGAATGGTGTTTTAGACTCAAGTAAAGACAAGAAAGGTTCCTTCAAAGCTTCAAATTATTCTACATTGCCTAAAACTTTTTTTGATTTGAAGGATGATCTGGAGTTAAGAGACATCTGGCGAGAGCGAAATAGAGAAGAAAGAGACTTTACTTTTTTCTCGGACAGACATCAATCCCATTCTAGAATTGATTTTTTTAAAATTACTAATGATTTCTTTTCTAGGGTGAAGAATATCAAGATTTTTCCTAGAACATTGTCAGATCATAGTCCTGTGTGGATGGAACCTTTGGCTGAAGAAAGGAACAAAAGGTCTTGGAGGTTAAATGAAAATTTATTTAGATACGAGGGAAATTTGCAGAAATGTAAAGATCAATTGAAAGAATTCTTTTTATTGAATATGCATAAAGACACCTCAATTTCGATGGTTTGGGATGCTAGGAAAGCGTATATGAGAGGTGCTTTGATTTATATGAATAATGCATATAGGCGTAAACAGATGCAAAAACGAAAAGAGTTAGAAGATGAGATTAAATTAAAAGAAAAGGCTTTTATTCTAAATCCTTTGGATAATAAATTAAAGGTTTCCATAACTATGCTTAGGGAGCAATTTAATATGCTAATGGTGGATCAGACTGCAACTAATTTGCGTTATATGAAATATAACACATTTTATAAAGCAAACAAACCTGGCCTACCAACTACGAAAGAAGCAGAAGTCAAGAGTTATAGATAAAATAGATTACAAGGGGCAAGTGACATATCAACAAAAATTGATTAAAATAAGTTTTTTGGATTTTTATTCAAAGTTATATGCCTCTGAAAACATACAATTTTTAGAAATAGAGAATTACTTACAGCAAGCACATTTTCCTAGACTATCAAATAGTCAGAGGGAAGAAATGAATTGTTTAATAACTTCGGAGGAAATTATGGGGGTAATTAAGCAATTAAAAGTTGGTAAAGCTCTAGGTACAGATGGTTTAACAGCAATTTATTACAAGATGTTAT
>NW_015428731.1:0-1201 GCF_001527695.2 Protobothrops mucrosquamatus | reverse complement strand
GAAAAATTAGCATGCAGTTGGAAAACCCCCATCAGGTAGAAGAGGGAAACCATCTCAGCAACATTGGTATGAAGTTGCTGATTTAACAAAGGGAGGAAACATATTAAACACCAACTGAATGGAAGACAGAAGAGGGCAAAAGGACTGACCCAACTCCAAGAAGGTGGATGCTATGTGTGCCAAACTGCTTCTGCTAGATCCTATAAATGCAACGCTGCCCCCAATTTTAAACTGACCATTTTGGGGAGAAGGTGGACACAGGCATGCATCTTTTAGTCACAAATTAAATGTCTTGAAACATTGTGGGATATACAACTTCTAAATGAAGGAAAGGAGAGGCAGAGAAGTAGAATGACATGTTCCATTTTAGTCCATAATAAGGCACAAAAAGAACCTTTTGGTGCATACAGTACATGTTTGTACCAAGAAAATAGACATGCTCTGTTCAGATGTGATATAGTCATACGTTCATTGAAATTGCGTAATTCCCTTTCTTCCTATGTGTATAGTTGTATTTATGTGTATCTATCTATCTATCTATCTATCTATCTATCTATCTATCTATCTATCTATCTATCTATCTATCTATTTATCTATCATCTATCTGATATATGTACCCTTGACATAATATTGATATATCCTGAAATTTCCAAATATGTTTTAGATTTCCCAATTTTTTTTTCATGAATAGCTCTTATAAACCATGCTCCAAGAGATCAAGGCATTTCCATCTTCCAGAACAAGGGTCTCCAAACTGGGCAACTCTAAGACTTCTGGACTTCAACTCCCATAATTCCTCAGTCAGCCATGCTGGCTGGGGAATTCTGGGAGTTTAAGTCCACAAGCCTTAAAGTTGCCAAGTTTGGAGACCCTGGCTCCAGAAAGATAGGTAGTAGCATTAGGAAAGTATAGATAAGCAGAAATTGCACCAAGCACATGGGAAGGAGGAAGTGGGACCAAAGAACATGATTGGAAGACTGATACTTGTCTAGACATGGTATGCCCCCCCCAGTCACCAAGTAGTTTGGGCCACATGTCAGTCATTTCATTTTAACAACTCTGTGAAATAAGAGACAGAGGAAAAGATAGTAAGTCAAAA
The DNA here is from genome assembly GCF_001527695.2 of Protobothrops mucrosquamatus. Lineage (NCBI taxonomy): Eukaryota > Metazoa > Chordata > Lepidosauria > Squamata > Viperidae > Protobothrops > Protobothrops mucrosquamatus. Next base: position 102 of record NW_015428731.1, on the reverse strand, counting down.
TCTGACTTCCTAGGGCCATGACAAGTCTATACAATCACTATATTGTACCTGCAGTCTATTTCCATCTATTACTAACATTCAGAGTGTGAAGCAACTATTTTC
>NW_015428729.1:0-1201 GCF_001527695.2 Protobothrops mucrosquamatus | reverse complement strand
GGCTGAGAAATGTTATCACTAAAGCCAGGATCAAACAGGGGAATTTGACAACAGGCTGTGAACTTTGCATCTGGGGGTGAAGGCAGAATACAGGCTCTACAGCATGAGACAGAATCTATCAGGAAGGCAAGGTTTTGAATCAAATAGCTGTTTTGTAATTTTTGATATAAGAATCTTTTGGGAGTCTGGGATAATTACATTCTTGTGGGAAAATGGTCTGTCTATAGTTGCCTTTAATAATTTCTCCATTCTATTCATATACAATCTGGACTATTTTTTACCAGATCAACTTCATAACCTTCCAATTTGTTTCTGAGCATCAACCCTCAATAACATGGAGACAGAAGATTTGAAGGACTGTCTCCTTCCATAAGGGTCATCATCCAGCTTATCATTACCCTGAAAAACAATAGTATTTGTTCCATCATTCCGAAAAGATAGACTAGTAAACAACTGAGATGTATTTTCAGGAGCAATATTTTAATTTACAGCACTCCGAAGGAAAATAAGACAGTTCCTTCCTTCCTTCCTTTCTTCCTTCCTTTCTTTCTTTCTTTCATATGGGCAACAAACATCATTGTCTTATATCATGCTTTATTGTTTTTGTCACTCATTGAATGATTGCTGCTATTTTTCCTTGTTTTAACCTATTTTTCCTTGTTTCACAGCAGTTTAATTGCATATTGACTTAGGCTCTGGCAGGGAGACAATGGATAAAATAATAAACCTAAATCGCTGCTAAATTATAAAAGGCAATGATGTAGTACTTGAACTGGCTATTTTATTTCTATCAAGATAAAGAGACGATCAAATAATAATCTACCACGGATTGAAGAAATTATACTGAACTTCTGATTAAATAATTCTAATAATATGATATTTTTAAAAATGTTGTAATTCTTGATTTTCAGTTGCTCAATGTTTGGTATAAGATAGGTGGTTATATAAATGTTTGAAATAAATAAACTGTAAAAGATTTTGAATCTTGAAGGAATGAATATATTCCTATGATTACAAGATACATTCTGGGAATTCTAATGTAAAATATTTCAGTTAATTGGGAACTACAGAAAGTAGTATACATTTCTTCATCTAATACCTGTCTCAATTTCAGATAAAATATTATGGTTTTTCTTAATGCCTCCAAGCATGTCATTGATTGTTCTGAATTTGGAAATGGATCCTGTCCTGAAAATCTATG
>NW_015428728.1:0-1201 GCF_001527695.2 Protobothrops mucrosquamatus | reverse complement strand
TTAGTTTGGTGAGCCACAACGTCTTGCTGTCAGTCAATGGCTACGCTCGCGTCAAAGACTGGAGACCAACGGTCCAGGACGGGCGTGGCAACTTTGGCTGACTTGATCTGATTGGGCAGGAATACAGTCTACTACCCAATGGTGGAGTCTCCATCTCCGTGCTGAGAAAAGGCGTTCAGGTAAGACAACGCCCCTTCCAGGGGGTGCAAAAACCTGGGTTTTCAAAATTATAGTATATATGCATTATTCGTTGCCGTTATTTTGAACTTTTGTAAAGGGCGCGAGAATATATCAGAAGTGTTCTAAGGGTGCAGGGTGTTGAAAATATTGGGAGCCGCTGGACTAGACAACAGGCATTCTCTATGGCAGCCCTCCCCTCATGCAATGGTATGTGGGAATTACCTTGGTAGACAGGGGAAAGAGCCAAAGCCAGGACAACAGTCGGGTAAGAGACAGCTGAGCCCATAGCAGGAATGTGGGCCTGACAATCAGAAAGAACCTCCCTAGTTTCTTGGGCTATAAACGTGACAGAGAGAAAAGTACTTTCAGATTTGCAAGAATTCTTTTAATATATCCTTATAAGAAAGGAGAATTAATTCATCTGGCTGTGCTTATAAAATGGCAGGGTTTGGACTAAATGACCTCCAAGTCCCTTCCAACCCTATGATTCTATGAAAACTCTTCCTGGAGAAGCACATGCAGTCCTACTTATTACTGTTCTATAAGCAATCCAAGGCTATATTTTTCCCAGCAAGAAGCCCTATATTAGCTTTTGGGGTTTTATGATTATGTATTTTTATTTTGTATATTACTGAACTGTATACCACCCAGAGTCCTCTGGGATTGGTTGCATTGTAAATTGACAAATAATTCCATTTCTTTTATATCTTAACAATTTATTAGGTTTTTCCAATTTTAAATTTTTGTGTTGCCTAGAAAGTCATTATTGCTTCTGTCCTTGCAGTTTAATTTGACAGATTGCAATGTTGTTACATCAACACATCTTAATATTTCAGAGTGTAATATATGTGCTTTTAAAGTAGTAAATCAAATCCTAAGTTGTAAATTCATTTAACTTTGCAATTTGCCCAAGAATATCTAGTGAGTTTTGTGGCTTACTGGGAATTTTAAACTTCACTTTTTTTCCACATCAGGCATTATACTTTTTTCTCAGGATGCATGAAATAGAGTTACACCAAAA
>NW_015428727.1:0-1201 GCF_001527695.2 Protobothrops mucrosquamatus | reverse complement strand
ATATCACATTTCCTTTTTTTCCCCCAGTTCACCACTTTCAGGACAAAATTCTATTTGTGATCAGTTGTGATGCCAAATTCCTTTTAATCAGGCTAGATAACCTGTATTCTATCTGTGCATTTGAAGAAATTGGTGCTTGTCTCCCTTAAATTTCAATTTGTTACTCTCGTCACATTTCTCTAACCCCTCAAGTTTATTTAACTGCCTTGCTAATAATAATTCCATAGGCTCTGATGTAACATGTACTGCAATAGTTATCCATCACAATTATTTGAATTTTAGTTCCAGTAATGGCTTCTGCAGTTCTTCTCCAGTGGACTATCAATTCCATTCTCTGAATTCCAGTAGACATATGAAGGAAGTTAATATTTCGACTGAAAGGAATGACTAGATAGTAGAGGTACTAGCATGGTTAAGGGAGAAAGTAATTTATTTAAAATTGAATAAAAATACTCCCAATTTACACTTCACAAATCTATATGAGACTCTATACAATTCTATGCATCCATACTTATACTGAAAGGAAAGTCAGTCATGTCTTACTGATATATTATTCTGACTGGTTAATAAAAAATAAATGAACAAAGAAAGTGTGTACTGTATATGGGAAAATTGCGTTAACCCTCTTCTCCTAACATATTACATAAAGGTAAAGGTAAAGGTGTCCCTCATTCAATCATGCCCAACTGTAGGGGGCGATGCTCATCTCTGTTTCTTAGTCAAGGGAGCCACCGCTGTCCAAAGACATTTTCCATGGTCATGTGGCCACCATGGCTATATGCCATTGGTACATGGAACACTGTTAACTTCCCACCAAAGTGGTCCCTATTTATCCACTCACATTTGCATGCTTTCAAACTGTTAGGCAGGCAGGAGCTGGGGCAAGAACAGGAGCTCACCCTGTTGCTCAGTGCTCAGGTCTCAAACTTGGGTTGTTAACTTTCCAACTGACAAGCTCAGCTTCTTAACTATCGAGCCATTGCGCCCCAACATATCTAGATCTATCTATCTATGTGCGTGCGTGTGTGTGTGTGTGTGTATGTGTACACACACACACACACACATATTTGGGCTGACCAGGTGCAGCATAAAAAATACTATATATATATATATATATATATATATATATATATATATATATATATATATATATATATATATATATATATATATATATATATATATATATATATATATATAT
>NW_015428726.1:0-1201 GCF_001527695.2 Protobothrops mucrosquamatus | reverse complement strand
CGTGCGTAAGGCGTCCCGGTCCAGAAACGGCCGCAACTGGTGAATCAGGCGAACCTGATAAAACGCTCCCCTGGTCACGGCCGCCAACTGGTCATCCAGTGTCAGCCGCGAATCCAGGAGAACACCCAAGTTGCGGACCCGATCCGAGGGGGCCAAAGTTTCGCCCCCTATAGTCAGCGATGGAATCAGCTGACTATGCTGAGGCGCTGGTAGCCACAGCCACTCGGTCTTGGACGGGTTGAGTCTGAGTTTGTTCCTCCCCATCCAGACCCTCACGGCCTCCAGGCACCGGGCCATCACGTTAATGTTTCCATATTTCCATATTTAGCCCAGAATGGTATTAGAGATACCTTACTGAACTTTTGCAGTTTTTGTTTCCTTGGTCTTACCCAGTTGCAAGATGCTAGACACACCATATAATATACATTCTCATGACAATCAGAATTGATCCTGGAATTATGTACGGCTTGATGAAAATAATAATCCAGTACATGGAAAAGATAGAATCAATTTAGGATTATTAGGAAAGGCCTTTATACAAATCTACAATTTGACCCCATTTGCTGGAAATGATTCAGATATAAGAAAAATGGATAAAAAAATTGTTCTTCTTTTCTCATGTTAGAACTGACTGCCATCCAATGCAATATATGCTAGTTAAAGGCAATATTAATCATTCAATGCAGTGGTGAAAAGTATGTTGTCCTTCAGATTTCCCTAAATTGTAACTGCCTGCAAGTGTACCTCCTTATATTGGTCAATGATGATATATGCTGGAACAGAGGTTCCCAATCTTTTGGGCACCAGGGACCAGTTACATGGAGAGAGGTTTTTCCATGGACCGAAGGGGGCGTGGTTTTGTGTGCTGCCTACATCCTATGGTTTTCCTTGTTTGTGCAGACCGATTGCTGGAATGCCACGGCCCGGTACTGGTCCATGGACCAAGGGTTGGGGACCCCTGTGCTGGAAGTTGCAATTCAACATGTGAAGGGATCCTGCATATTTGATTTAAAGTATTAATTTGAAGGAGTTTAATGCATGCATTTTTATGTTAATGTTCATTTGTTAGTTTCAAAATGATAAAGGATTCCTTTAAAAACAATCAGGTTTTTACTGATGTGAAAGTTCTCTCCAAATATATAGTTATGGTCACTATTTGAGTTAACTCAACTATGTTGATTCAACTATGTGAGTTAACAAA
>NW_015428725.1:0-1201 GCF_001527695.2 Protobothrops mucrosquamatus | reverse complement strand
ATTTATATACCGCCCTATCTCCCTTACGGGACTCAGGGCGGTGAACAGGCAATAATAAAAATCACAATAAATATTGAATAAAAAGCCTGCTCTAAAATACCCCATATAAAACCCCTAGCAAAGCCCAATCAAAACTACGCCAGGCCGGCCGCATGGAATAGATGGGTTTTCAAGGCTCGGCGGAAGAGGCGCAGGTCCGCAATTGTACGTAGGTCGGGGGGCAGGTCATTCCAGAGGGCAGGAGCTGCCACAAAGAAGGCTCTCCCCCTGGGGGTCGCCAGCCGGCATTGACTGGCCGACGGCACCCTAAGGAGGCCCTCTCTGTGGGAGCGGACTGGTCAAAGTGAAGTATTTGGTAGGAGGCGGTCTTGCAAATACCTAGGTCCATTGCCACGGAGCGCTTTAAAGGTTGTTACTAACACCTTGAAGTGCACCCGGAAGGCCACCGGCAGCCAGTGCAGCTCGCGCAGGAGAGGTGTTACATGGGAGGTGTTACATGAGGTGTTACATGGGGGCAGACGGTGTCCATCAGCAGCCACAGCCTGCTGGCTGTCCTGCATCATGGCGAGCTGGCCAAAGAGCCCCATCGGCGCGGGCAGAGACGGCTCCGGGATGGCCGGAAGGAAGCCCTTGCCTGGCCTGGGCCTCATCCAATCGATGACTCTGATGGGGGTGGCAGTTGCTGCTGCTCTGACCGGCCAACCACACAGGGAAGCAGGAGGAGAAGGTGGAGGGGCAGCCGGGGGTCTGGAGCCACCTCGGCTGCTCGCTGGCAGCCCGACCAGGAAGCGGATCTTGCCCATTCCAGATCCTTCCAAATGTTTACATTCTGATGGAATTCAGCTTTCTCTCTCTCTCTCTCTTTGGCATTGATTCATTTTGCCAGCAAAATCACTAACACTTGTTGTGAATGGAAAATAGAGCAAATTAGTCATTCAAGGAGTCATCATCATAACAATTTGCTACTCCACCTTGATTGGAGCTGGTGAATTTCTCTGACCGCAAACAATTCATGTTTTCTATAGGGAATATTCAGAACAGAAGTTTGCCATTGGGTGGCTGCATGTTCTTTCTAAAATGACATAACAACTTTTCTTTGAGATGATAGATAGATTAGAGAGAGGGAGAGGGAGAGAGAGGGAGAGGGAGAGGGAGAGAGATGATAGGAAGGAAGGAAGGAGAAAGAGAGGGAGAGAGAGAT
>NW_015428724.1:0-1201 GCF_001527695.2 Protobothrops mucrosquamatus | reverse complement strand
TATAGATAACAGATGGGATATGGGAAAAAGAGACCATTTGCTGTATTTTAAAAGGTGATACATTATTAACATTTTTAAAATTGTGATGAAGGGGGAAGTCACTTCTTCATACAGTATATTTCTTTTCTTTTTCTTCAGTATACTCTTATTTTTTCTTTCTTTTCTTTGTTTACCTTTTCCCCTGCACTTTTATTTTTTTCTTCTTTTTCTTTTAAGTTTGTGTTAGTTTATCTTTTTAATTGTAATGTTTAATAAAATTACTATAAAAATATAAAGAGCCATTTATAAATAATAACCATATTTAAAAAAATATGGTATACCTCTTGTGGAGAAAATTGTGATCTGTGTATTGGCCTGTTTTGCTGTTCAATTGTTCCCAGCAAATGGGCAAAATTGCAACGTGTCCCTGGTTGCCTTTTTTAAATCAGAGGAGCTTTCAAAATAGAATCTTTTCTATGAAGTAATTCTGGAATAGGTTTTTTTTTTCCAAATCCATTTTTTTTCCTCCAGCATCAGTGTGGCTTACATGTACGCAAATTAACTGACTGAATGACTTTACAGTTGTGCTCCTAAAAAAAACTTGTGGTTTACAACAAAATGAAATTATAAAATAACCTAATAAAGCAATATATCATAAAAATGTATAGGTATCCTCAAATAACAGTGATTTTAACCATTGAAACTTCTTCCCCAAATATTGGAAGAGATTGCATCATATACTGTAGCTCTCTGATGACAGGTGCCCCCAAAGTGTCAGGGCCGTAACTGAGAAGCACTAGATTTTGCAACCATTTCTATAATTTCCCATGCCAAAGGAAGCCTCAGCATCCTCATCAAGATATGGAGGCCCAATGGGTAGATTCTCTTTAACATAAACAATGTGTGTGTGTGTGTGTGTGTGTGTATGTATGTGTATATATATATATATATATATATATATATATATATATATATATATATATATATATATATATATATATATATATATATATATATATATATATATATATATATATATTACGGTTCTCACTCACTAGGGAGAGAGGGGTTTGTTATATTTTGTATCAATACAGATTGTTCTATTTCTTGCAACTTTTATCCAACTCAGTTCTCAAAAGCACTGAATACGTCTACCACTTAATATCAAACATCAAAAGTGACTGCAGAAAAGTAAACTTGTAAAATCACAGTAACATAGATG
>NW_015428723.1:0-1201 GCF_001527695.2 Protobothrops mucrosquamatus | reverse complement strand
CCAAGCATCTGAATGTAAATCACAAGACCCTGGAGATGCTGCAACATTCCAGCTGATCGGCGCTTCTTCAGGGCTCAGCAGAAGCACCAGGATCAGCGCCGAGCTCCAGCTGGAGCCTGGCACTGATCCTGGCGCTTCCACTGAGCCCTGACAGTCCCAAAGAAGCGCCGATCAGCTGGAAAGTGGCACTGATCCTGGCACTTCCGCTGAACCCTGACAGCCCTGCAGCTCCAGCCGTCTCTCACTCAGGCTTGTGCGGTGCTGCCACCAGTTCAGCTCATTCCCCTCCCCCGCTACCACTTTTCTGGGATGGTCGCGTACCACCTGCCAGGTGCCAATGTACCACAGGTGGTACCCATACCACTGGTTGAAAAGCCCTGTCCCAACTCACTTTTTCAGCACTGTTGCACTGAATGGCTGCTAAAGAAAGGGTTGTAAGGATGACTTGTATTTTTTTTTAAAAAAACCTTTGTCTTTTTATGTTCGTTCTCCAAAGACTTGCTTCCTTCTTCCCTTTTAGAAGCGCTACAGAATTACACGGGAGGAAACCTGACGGTGACGGGACCGACAGCCACTGCAGGGATCTTTGCCACCTATCCTGCCTCTTATGTGTCTCTGTGGAATGGGTTTCTGCAGGAGGTTAGTGTCCTTGAACCCAGGGCTAGAAGCCAGGGCCAGTTTGGTCTAGTGGTGAAGGCACCTTTTGTGTAGAACAGCCCTTCAGATACCTGAAGACTGTTTTCGTTCCTTCCTTAAATCTTTGCTTCTGAGGGCTAAACACACCCTAAACACACCAAGAAGCAAACTCCAGCCCCTTTTAACACTGATATGACCTAGTTGGATAATGAAATGACATCAAGAAAACCACCAAGCTCAAGCACCAAGGACTCCATGATCATTGTCCTCCTCCTTCCTGCAAACCCACTCTCTTCTAGCACTGATGAAGTTACCTAGTTGGGTCATGAAACATCTGCAATAAAACAAGCAAGTTCAGAGAGCACCAAGGACCCTACAATCTCTCCTTCCTTCTTTTCTCCCACAAACCCTACTCCCTTCTAGCACTGATGAAGTTACCTAACTGGGTCATGAAACGTATGCAAGAAAACAATCCAGCTTAGAGAGCACCCAGGACCCCATTGTCTTTTTTTTTCTTCTTCTTCTTCTTCTTCTTCTTCTTCTTCTTCTTCTTCTTCTTCTTCTT
>NW_015428721.1:0-1201 GCF_001527695.2 Protobothrops mucrosquamatus | reverse complement strand
AAGGGAAGGAAGGAAGGAAAAAGGAAGGAAGGAAGGAATCAAGGGAAAGACAGGGAGGGAGAGAGGGAGGGAGAAGAGAGGAGAGGATGAAGGGAAGGAAGGAAGGAAGGAAGAAGGACTGAAGGAAGGAAGGGAAGGAAGGAATCAAGGGAAAGACAGGGAGGGAGAGAGGGAGAGAGAGAAGAGGAGAGGAGGAAGGGAAGGAAGGGAAGGGAAGGAAGGAAGGAATCAAGGGAAAGACAGGGAGGTAGAGAAGGGAAGGGAAGGGAAGGAAAGGGAGGGAGGGAGGAAGGGAGGGAGGGAATAAGGAAAGAAGGAAGAGAGGAAGGAAGAAAGGAAGGGAAGGAGGGAGGGAGGAAGGAAGGACGGAATGGAGGGAGGGAGGGAGGGAGGGAAGGAAGGAGGGAGGGAGGGCAAGGCTGATACTGCAGGGAGGCTGGCAAACAAGTCCACAAGAGCGAGGTGAGGTCAGAAGTAATTAGAAAGGATTACAGGCCTCCCAGGAGGCTACAGTCTGATCTGCATTAACAGATGGCAGCAAATCATTTGCCTTGCAGAAATATGCTTTGAAGAATGAGTCCGCGCAATTGAGCACCGCCCACGCCCAGCACCTGGAACAATCAGGTCCCCAACCAAGTGACGGTCAAAAAGAGCCCGGTCAGCTCCCAATGTTTTCAACGAAGGCTCCATTCAAGCATCCAAAGACTAGTCTCCTGTGCTGGGCTTTGATCCATCGCCAAGTGTACCATCCTTTTTTCCATGCTCTAATCTAACATGATACAATTATGGTTCCAAGCCAAGAGAGGAATCTAGCCAAGTCTATGAGAGTCACAGTGTAACCAGGAATGTGCACGAGGAGGGCCAGGCAGGGATCTATCAGAATTGCATGTTTATGTGGAGACACCGAAACGGCCCTTTCCGAACGGAGATGCAAGCTGGAATATCATTTATCCTTTGGCATCCAACGCGTTCCAGTTTTGCGATGAGGTTTTTTTTTTTTTTATCAGATGTGCATTTGGAGAAACTGCCTTTGAAGTTTTGTGCATTGGAAAATCGCAGGCAAATTGCACCTGAGGAGAAATTCTAGGCCCCATCTTGATGGCCAACTTGGATTAAAACTGCAGGGCTTCTTACAATGGGGAGAGGCGTCCAACTTAATTTTGTCCAGCCCAGAAATGGAAACATGCCAGATCAAGTAGGA
>NW_015428720.1:0-1201 GCF_001527695.2 Protobothrops mucrosquamatus | reverse complement strand
CTCTTAGCTAAATGTCACAGTAGTATAGGATTTCCTTCGCAACATCTATGTAGCATTTGTATGGATGATCTCAAGATCCCTTTCCAGTATCAAGTTCACTATAGAGCAGCGGTCCTCAACCTGTGGGTCACGACCCTTTTGGGGGTCGAACGACGCTTTCACAGGGGTCGCCTAAGACCATCGGAAAACACATATTTCCGATGGTCTTAGGAACCGAGACACTAGTGAGAATTTCTGCTCAAGGCTAGCTCCACCAGCCAGCTCGGGCAGACAGGAAAGCAGCCACCTCAGCAGCTACTGCCGCGTCACCACGGCTATGAACCTCCTGCTCGGCGTCTTTCAGGTCCTCTTGCCTGGCTTCCATCTGGGAGAAGCGCAGGGCCAAGGTAAAAAAAAAGCCTGGCAAAATACTCCCGAGGAGTAGCATCGATCTGTAGCGGGAGGTGAAGAGGGCGGGTGAATGGGTGGGGGTCGACCAGAAGGGAACCGGGTCTAATAAGGGCGAAAGTTGAGTGAGGTTTTCCCCCTTGCCCTTCTCTCCGCCTCCCTTTGTGCAGCGGCGTCTCTGGCTGCTGCCTTCCTAGTCGCCGAGAAAGGGAAAAAAAAGAGCCGTGAGCGAGTTCCCCTTTCTGCCTCGTTGCTTAAAGCTTTTTTTTTTTAAAAGACCGCTCGTTCAGAACTCCTCGGGGTTTGTTTGCACGAGCTTGTGGCAGATCAATAAATAAAGGGGTGGGGGAGCCAAACTGTCCAAGGGTTTGCACCCTGAACGTGTGGACGCTGCTTTCATGATTTGCCACCACCGCCTCCTCTCTTCCCGCCCTGCTGTAGCAACGCGTTGCTGCTGCTGCTGCTGCTGCTGCTGCTGCTGCTGCTGCTGGTTGGGCTGAGCTGAGCTGAGCTGAGCTGCGGCGCCGAGCCGGTCCCCAAGCCTCCTGGTTGCCCGGCCACGCTCTGCGCCATGCCGGAGCCTTCCTTGCGCTGCCCAGCCCGCCTCCCTCGCCGTCAGAGGGCATCTATGTGTGTCTCCAGACCTTACTGGACTACCATCCCCAGCAGCCCTAAAAAGCACTGTGGAAGAGTGGGGAATGCTGGGAGTTGCAGTTCATCACCATCTGGAAAACATGACTCTCCAAAGATCAATCCTTCCTTCCTTCCATCCATCTCCTTCCCTTCCCCTTCAATCTCTCCTTGCTTCCTTCCT
>NW_015428719.1:0-1201 GCF_001527695.2 Protobothrops mucrosquamatus | reverse complement strand
CACTTTTGTGTATGGGTATGACCACAGCGTGCTTCCAGAGGTCAGGGAAAATACCGCTATTCATTGATAACGTGAAAATATTGAGAAGAAAGAGAGGGATGTCAGGGCCACCTAGAATTAGTAGCGCAGAGGGTAACCCATCGGGTCCTGGGTGGAAGGACAGTCTGAGTGAACGGATAGCCATAGTTATGGAGGGTAAGTCGAAGTTTATAGTGGCCAAGACGTCCTTAGTGAGACTAGGAGTGTGGGTGGGCAGGGCTAAGGCGGGAACCGAAAAGGAGTCACAAAAGTGCCTGTTCATAAGTTCAGAGATGTCCGCAACGTCATTAATAATTCGTTTGTCTGGAAGGAGTAGGGAGGTGATCGATGTTATATTACTGTTGGCTCTACGTTTGTACAGGCTGACTAGCGTTTTGGGGTAAGTAGAACTAGCACGAGCGCGCTTCTCCTCGTCTAGAGTAGCTGATGATAATGTATTTCTCCAATCAGCAAGGATCTGGCTAATGCGTATAAGGAGGTAAAAATCCTTCACCTTATTATATTTGTATCGTAACCGTTTGAGTTTAGCCGATACGTCGTGCGGGAGACCTGCAACTAGAGAGCGGTGTTTAACACGGCGCACTTGCTTGGGCGCGAGGATGTCAAAACAGCAGTTGATATTGTGGTAAAATTCTTGTATCGCGTTGTTGGTGTCATGCGTTAGGAAAAATGTATCCCACTTCATTGATCTAATAAGCATAGCAAACACGTCCCAGTTGATGCGATGTATCGGCCTGTAAGGAAGCATTTGATTGAGAGTGTGGTCGCGAGTTGTGGGCAAGGCAAAAGACAATTTCACGACCTTGTGGTCACCGCCCGGTATATTGTCTTGTATGCTGACCGACGTTTGAGAGATGCCATTAGTGAAGATCAAATCGAGCGTATTAGCTAGCCTGGTAGGTTCCCGTACATGTTGAGTCCAGTCACGCACCATGAGGGTGTGTAAAAAGGAAGCGTATTTGGAAGGGCCGGTTAGTGTGTGCCATTCGATGCGGGGCATGTTGAAGTCTCCACCTATTATCTTGTATGTGTTGGGCATATCAGAGACACGGTTAAAGAGTTCAACCAGTTCATCGGTACAGGATCTAGTGGCGTGGGGAGGGTTGTAGATGCAACCAATTAATAAATCGACCTGACCAACGCTGTTTTGTATCCATATAGA